>NC_045794.1:66713771-67012924 GCF_009873245.2 Balaenoptera musculus
TTGTTCTAGTTCTGTAAAAAATGCCATTGGTAATTTGATAGGGATCGCATTGAATCTGTAGATTGATTTGGGTAGTAGAGTCATTTTCACAATACTGATTCTTCCAATCCAAGAACATGGTATATCTCTCCATCTGTTGGTATCATCTTTAATTTCTTTCATCAGTGTCTTATAGTTTTCTGCATACAAGTCTTTTGTCTCCCTAGGTAGGTTTATTCCTAGGTATTTTATTCTTTTTCTTGCAATGGTAAATGGGAGTGTTTCCTTAATTTCTCTTTCAGATTTTTCATCATTAGTGTATAGGAATGCAAGAGATTTCTGTGCATGAATTTTGTATCCTGCAACTTCACCAAATTCATTGATTAGCTTTATTAGTTTCCTGGTGGCATCTTTAGGATTCTCTATGTATAGTATTATGTCATCTGCAAACAGCGACAGTTTTACGTCTTCTTTTCCAATTTGTATCCCTTTTATTTGTTTTTCTTCTCTGATTGCCATGGCTAGGACTTCCAAAACTATGTTGAATAATAGTGGTGAGAGTGGATATCCTTGTCTTGCTCCTGATCTTAGAGGAAATGCTTTCAGTTTTTCACCATTGAGAATGATGTTTGCTGTGGGTTTGTCACATATGACCTTTATTATGTTGAGGTAGGTTCCCTCTATGCCCACTTTCTGGAGAGTTTTTATCATAAATTGGTGTTGAATTTTGTCAAAAGCTTTTTCTGCATCTATTGACATGATCATATGGTTTTTATTCTTCAATTTGTTAATATGGTGTATCACATTGATTGATTTGCATATATTGAAGAATCCTTGCATCCCTGGGATAACTCCCACTTGATCATGGTGTATGATCCTTTTAATGTATTGTTGGATTCTGTTTGCTAGTATTTTGTTGAGGATTTTTGCATCTATATTCATCAGTGATAACGGTCTGTAATTTTCTTTTTTTGTAGTATCTTTGTCTGGTTTGGGTATCAGGGTGATGGTGGCCTCACAGAATGAGTTTGGGAGCGTTCCTACCTCTGCAATTTTTAGGAAGAGTTTGAGAAGGAAGGGTGTTAGCTCTTCTCTAAATGTTTGATAGAATTCACCTGTGAAGCCATCTGGTCCTGGACTTTTGTTTGTTGGAAGATATTTAATCACAGTTTCAATTTCATCACTTGTGATTGGTCTGTTCATATTTTCTCTTTCTTCCTGGTTCAGTCTTGGAAGGTTATACCTTTCTAAGAATTTGTCCATTTCTTCCAGGTTGTCCATTTTATTGGCATAGAGTTGCTTGTAGTAGTCTCCTAGGATGCTTTGTATTTCTGCGGTGTCTGTTGTAACTTCTCCTTTTTCATTTCTAATTTTATTGACTTGAGTCCTCTCCCTCTTTTTCTTGATGAGTCTGGCTAATGGTTTATCAATTATGTTTATCTTCTTAAAGAACTAGCTTTTAGTTTTATTGATCTTTGCTATTGTTTTCTTTGTTTCTATTTCATTTATTTCTGCTCTGATCTTTATGATTTCTTTCCTCCTACTAACTTTGGATTTTGTTTGTTCTTCTTTCTCTAGTTCCTTTAGGTGTAACATTAGATTGTTTATTTGAGATTTTTCTTGTTTCTTGAGGTAGGCGTGTATAGCTATAAACTTCCCTCTTAGAACTGCTTTTGCTGCACCCCATAGGTTTTGGATCATCATGTTTTCATTGTAATTTGTCTCTGGTATATTTTGATTTCCTCTTTAATTTCTTCAGTGATCTCTTGGTTATTTAGTAACGTATTGTTTAGCCTCTATGTGTTTGTGTTTTTTACGGGTTTTCCCTGTAATTGATTTCTAATCTCATAGTGTTGTGGTCAGAAAAGATGCTTGATATGATTTAAATTTTATTAAATTTACTAAGGCTTGATTTGTGACCGAAGATGTGATCTATCCTGGAGAATGTTCTGTGTGCACTTGAGAAGAAAGTGTAATCTGCTGTTTTTGGATGAAATGTCCTATAAATATCAATTAAATCTATCTGGTCTATTGTGTCATTTAAAGCTTGTGTTTCCTTATTAATGTTCCCTTTGGATGATCTGTCCATTGCTGTAAGTGAGGTGTTAAAGTCCCCCACTATTATTGTGTTACTGTCGATTTCCTCTTTTACAGCTGTTAGCAGTTGCCTTATGTATTGAGGTGCTCCTCTGTTCGGTGCATATATATTTATAACTGTTATATCTTCTTCTTGGACTGATCCCTTGATCATTATGTAGTGTCCTCCCTTGTCTCTTGTAACACTCTTTATGTTAAAGTCTATTTTATCTGATATGAGTATTGCTACTCCAGCCTTCTTTTGATTTCCATTTGCATGGAATATCTCTTTCCATCCCCTCACTTTCAGTCTGTATGTGTCCCTAGGTCTGAAGTGGGTCTCTTGTAGACAGCATATATATGGGTCTTGTTTTTGTATCCATTCAGCAAGCCTGTGTCTTTTGGTTGGAGCTTTTAATACATTCACGTTTAAGGTAATTATTGATATGTATGTTCCTATGACCATTTTCTTAATTGTTTTGGGTTTGTTTTTGTAGTTCCTTTTCTTCTCTTGTGTTTCCCACTTAGAGAAGTTCCTTAGCATTTGCTGTAGAGCTGGTTTGGTGGTGCTGAATTCTCTTAGCTTTTGCTTGTCTGTAAAGCTTTTGATTTCTCCAGAGAATCTGAATGAGATCCTTGCCGGGTAGAGTAATCTTGGTTGTAGTTTCTTCCCTTTCATCACTTTAAATATATCATGCCAGTCCCTTCTTGCTTGTAGAGTTTCTGCTGAGAAATCAGCTGTTAACCTTATGGGAGTTCCCTTGTATGTTATTTGTCGTTTTTCCCTTGTTGCTTTCAATAATTTTTCTTTGTCTTTAATTTTTGTCAATTTGATTACTATGTGTCTCGGTGTGTTTCTCCTTGGGTTTATCCTGCCTGGGACTTTCTGCACTTCCTGGACTTGGGTGGCTACTTCCTTTCCCATGTCAGGGAAGTTTTTAACTATAATCTCTTCAACTATTTTCTCAGGTCCTTTCTCTCTCTCTTCTCCCTCTGGGACGCCTATTATGTCAAGGTCATTGCGTTTAATGTTGTTCCAGAGGTCTCTTAGGCTCTCTTTATTTCTTTTCATTCCTTTTTCTTTGTTCTGTTCTGTAGCAGTGAATTCTACCATTCTGTTTTCCAGGTCACTTATCCATTCTTCTGCCTCAGTTATTCTGCTATTGATTCATTCTAGTGTATTTTTCATTTCATTTATTGTATTGTTCGTCTCTGTTTGTTTGTTCTTTAATTCTTCTGGGTGTTTGTTCTTTAATTCTTCTAGGTCTTTGTTAAACATTTCTTGCATCTTCTCGATCTTTGCCTCCATTCTTTTTCCGAGGTCCTGGATCATCTTCACTATCATTATTCTGAATTCTTTTTCTGGAAGGTTTCCTATCTCCACTTCATTTAGTTGTTTTTCTGGGGTTTTATCTTGTTCCTTAATCTGATACATAGCCCTCTGCCTTTTCATCTTGTCTATCTTTCTGTGAATGTGTTTTTTGTTCCACAGGCTGCAGGATCATAGTTCTTTCTTCTTGCCTCTGCTGTCTGCTCTCTGGTGGATGAGGCTATGTCCATCAGGTTTATATGGTTGAGATTTGGAGTGCATTTAGCAATCCTTTTTCTTTTAACTGGAGAATTACATAATCATTACTTATAATTACCATTTAGGATTCTTCTGAATTAGTCCAAAGGGAGTGTGGAGAACTAGGAAGTAGGGTATTCCTTCCATTCAGAGCAACAAGTGTTAGACAAGAACATCCTGCATATCTAGGACTGCAACAGGTGCAGATGCCTCATATGGAGTTAATCATCAAATGTTTTTACACTTTTTCACTGACATTTCTCTCTTCTGTACCTACTCCACCGTCCATACTATCACATGAACTGAGTATTTTTTTAATCAACTTTTCCTAGATAATAATAACAGTAAAGGTAGTTAACATTGACTGAGCCCTTACAATATGCCAGGCACTCTGCCAAGCAATTTATATTGATTATCTCATTAATCCTAATGAAACTCTGTAACACAATACTAAAATCTCACTAAACAAAACTAAACACTCTTACCATACAATTCAGCAATCTCACTCCATGGTATTTCATTCCAAAGTAATGTCACTCCAAAGTAGCTGAGAACTATGTCCACACAGAAAACCTGCACATGACGTTTATAGCAGCTTCACTCATAACTGCTAAAACTTGGAAATAATTGAGATGCCCTCCAGTAGGTGAAGCAATAAATAAACTGTAGCACATGCAGACAATGGAATATTATCTAGTGCTAAAAAGAAACAAACTATCAAGCCAGAAAAAACATGGAGAGACCTTAAATGCATATTAGTAAGTGAAAGAAGCCAATCTGAAAAAGGCTACTACTGTATGATTCTAACCATATGGCATTCTTGAAAAATAAAAATTATGAGAACGGTAAAAAGACGAAAGTTTGCCACAGGTGTTGGGGGTGTGGAGGTGATGAATAGAGCACAGAGGATTTTCAGGGTGGTGAAAATGCTCTGTATGATATGTGATGACAGATATATGTAATTAAACATTTGTCCAAACCTATAAACATACAACACCCAAAGTGAACCATAATGTAAACTATGGACTTTGGGTGATAATGATGTGTCAATATAGGTTCATCAATTGTAGCAGATGTACCACCCTGACAGGGGATGTAGATAATGGTGGAGACCATTCATCTGTGGGGGCAGAGGGTACATGGGAAATCTCTGCACCTTCCCTTCAGTTCTGCTATGAACCTAAAACTGCTCTATGAATATAAAATCTTTAAAAAAAAAATCACTGAGGCCTAGAGAAGTTAATAAAATTTCAAAAGTTAGATACTTTGTCAATGGTATAGCTAGGCTTTGAATCCAGACAATCTGTTTCATAGTGGATGACTACAGTAGATTGTTGGGTTTTTTTTTTTTCCCTCTCCTGATCATAGTCTTTCCCCTTCTAATTTGTCCTTCCTCAGTCTTTGAAAAATTATATTTTCCTCAAGCTCACAAAACTTTTCAGAACTTCCTACTTTTAAGCACATCAAATTTAAACAGATTTTAACTTTTAAAATCCAAACCATCCAAAACATGGCCCTTTCACAATTAATTAGCTTTATTTCTCATTGAAAAATAGCAACTACCAATTTGAGCAAGAGCCACTTTGCTCTGCCCTGAACTTAGTATTTTATATGAATTACTTCATCTCTTTCCTATTTTTCAGATGAGAATACTGAAGCTTAGCATGGATGAATAACTTGCTCAAGGTCACACAGCTAAAAATAATCCACCTTGATTCCAAAATTCTTTAATTTCTGCAACACTGTTTTCTTCTCACTGAAAATGGAAAATCATCAAATTTTTCAACAGTAGCAATTAATACAAACATATCATCCCTCTAACTATCCATCCATACATACAACATTTATTGTGCATCTACACATACCAGACCCTATGTTAAGTGCTGTAGATATGGAGATAACTTAGGCATAGTTGTTGCACTTGACCTCATAGATCTTTCAGAATTCACATTTGAGGCATATCAGGAATTTTCATCACTAATAAGCACTCAAAACCCATCACCAAAGTGCCACACAGGAAGAAATATTAGTTTATGTGCTTAGAGGCACTGTTGACTTACAGGTAACTCTTCCTCTCTAATACCTTCTTCTTAGTATGTCTATCTTCTGCATCTGACACAGATTTCTTCTTCCTGTTTCTATCTCCACCTTTCCATTTTCTCATCTCTCTTATTTTCTATTTCCTTCACATATTATTTCCTTTACCAGGAATACTCTTCCCTATCCTCTCTGCCTGACTTATTTTTAAAGCACCAGCTTGCCTTGTTAATGATCTATAATACCTTGTTCAAGGTCTATCAATGCACTTACTGTATTTTTTCATAATAATTGAATTATGTACTCATCTCCAAATAAACAGCAAGATCCTTTAAGACAATTTTGTTACCTTGTTTATTTTTATAGCCTCAGGACTTAGCAGAGTTTCTGACAAATTGTAGATATTCAATAAATCCTTGTTGTAACAATATGTGAATGGTTCACTTTCCCTAAACTTTAAATTTAATACCAAAAACATTTTTTAAAAGGTATAATTAATTAGAGTTATTTCTTTTTCTGAGTGAGATTGTTAGAATTTTCTCAATATATAACATGCCTGATATTCTTTTTGCTTTGTAGCTGTTGTTTTTGCCTATATCTGAAATTATACCGTACTATATTCTACACAGCAATGGCATTATTGTCTGCTATATTTTATTGCACATATATGAAGTAATACTATTGTTCCTAAATAATTCATGCATTCAGATGTATCATTTGTTCATGGGACATGTTATTTTTGTCTTATTCATTCTCAAAGTAAAAATTCATGTTTAACTCATATGTTACTTCTCTAATCTAGAGTTTCTCAAACTATATTCCATAGAACAGTATTTCCACAAGCTCCCCAGAAAAAAAGCATGGCCAAATGGATTTGGGAAATGATGCAAGGTTCGTAATTTGCTCTTGAAAATATACTATAGACATCAGAATATAAGAGATTCTGACGAAAGTTGGCTTTGTGGCCAAGAATTGGAAAATGGATAAATCAAATATAGTAAAAGCACATGATGGAATATTGTGTAAAAGGCAAAATAAGTTGGTTAGATCTTTATATAGCAACATGGAAAGAATTCAAAAATATGATTTTGCATTAAAAAAGGTGAGAAACAGAACATCATGTGTAATACAGAGTATTGTCAGAAGCTGAAGGCAGTGAAGGATAAATGTTAGAGGAAAATTTCATTCATGCCTCACCATGTCTGAATTCAAAGGAGTCTATAAGAAGAACTGAGTTTGCTTTGAATCACTGAGACAGAATTAGTAGATCAGTTGCCAATCACAAACCATATTCAACAATTTTCAGACCATTTTGTTCCACAAACACAGCCTGCCAAAATTCTTACTTTCCCAATAACCAAAATGACTTTCCCCACTCTGTATTTTTTTCTTGGAATTTTAGAGTGGTTAGGACACACAGTGCCATAGAAATATCCTCAGACAGAAGGGAGTGCCCTTTTCTTTCTTAGCATGTATTCATGCACACCACACACACAAACATTCACATGAGCACTTCCTATGTGCTAGGGAGATGACAGTGAACGAAGCAAGTTAAAGTCCCTACTCTCAAAATGTTTATACACTTTCAGGCATTTACCACTCAATGTACTTTTACTCAGAGTGAATCATTTCTAGCTACATTAATCCCCCTCAGTACTAATTCAACTCATGATATAGAGCAGCAGTTCCTTTAAAAAGAGAGCAAATTAAAATAAATTTCTTCCTGTATTTAAAAAAAACTGAAGGTATCATTTCTATTTTTCTTGCCTTCTTGTTTTCCTATTTTCCTTCTTTTTTAAAAAAAATTTATCAGATTATATTGATTTACAATGTTGTGTTAGTTTCAGTAGTACAGCAAAGGAAAGCATCATTTCTTACAAACGAACACAAGTCGTCTAATTTCTGTGTCCTCCAAATTCTAAGTTACAAGTCTCATAAATTGCATAAAATTCAAAGTTTCTTTATTGTCAATTTTTAACACTAAGTTCTTGGAGTTACCTCTTTTCTCTCCTACCCACCTCATCCTCTTCTTAAGCTATCGTTTCTTGAGCACTTATTATAGGTTAGGGATATTGTTAGGAATTTTACATGTTATATCATTTATGCATCATGACAGCCTTATTCTCCCCAGATGAGAAACTTGAATGAAAGAGATTAAGTAACTCTAGCAAGGCCCAGGCTAGTATACAACAATGTCAGTGCTGGCAAGTGAGCTAAGGGTGAACTTGAGTAATTCTAGTTCCTGAGCTGCTAGTATTTCAGTTAACAGCCCTTAAGTTAGTGGGTTGTTCTCAATCAGTTTAGTGCAAAGAAACTTCTCTTGTTTTGGGCCCTCCATGTGTATTCTCAAAGTGAAAGATACACTGGCAGAGTACAGACTGATTCAGTTCTTGTGCCTACTTACACTCTATAGAGACATCCTGGTCAGGCAAACATTGTATAGATTCAGAGATTCCTCAGGCCATCCTTCCTTTTTCCACCCTGTAAATCACCACAACCTACCAGGCTGCCCATCTTCACACAGATACGGAACATTCTATTCTTATACACATTCATCTTTAAATGCATTTTCTGGTATCTAATATTAAATATGGAAGGACGGAAAGAGACTAACTTCCTGGCCTCATTTCAGGATGGTGTGCTTACTTGAGGAGGTTTATTTGAAGAAAAAGGATATATTTTCTCATTAACCATAAGTTTGAAAGGCCTTGACTTAATAGATGAGTCCTCACCTCATAAAAGCAGGTCAGCAGAAGCTGCATGACAGAAGGGGAATTCAACATTTTAATTTCAAGTCATTGACACCAGGCAGTAGTCTCCAGAGTAATCTATGACAATCCATTCATCATAATTACAATTTTAACACTCTTTATCTTTCAATTAAACTTGCGTTCTGTGGGCCACTTAATTAATGAACTGACAATGGCCTTATTTCTGCAACCATATATCTGAGTAAGCACTGGCTGAAAAACTATGAGTGTAAATCAGTCAGAAAGAGAAGAGAAAAAATAAAGGATGAGCTGGAATTCAGCTTTCCTTAGCACCACCAACACCCTCACCAACCACAAAAAAGCATCTTTTAAGTTTATTCTCCAACCATCTAACATTTGTGCAATTCAAAAATAGCTCTGAGGAAAGCATATGGCAGGAAAGCATGCTGATTTGACCATCTAGCATTTAAATTAGACAAATTAATTACTTCAACATGTTTTTATAATGACTTCCTTAGGCTGTGTCCCCAGTTTACTATCTTTTGGTGTCTCATCTTTTGAAAATTGAAAATTCTTCTAGCAATTCTATTTGTAATACTTGGTGGAAAGCTTTGGATTTTAAATTTATATTTATTTGGATATAAACAGTCATAAATTTACATGTATAAAGATACCCATCTCCTTCTCCACACCATAGAACATACTTTCTAGAATTAATAACAGAAATATTACATTGGATAGATGAAAACAAAGCAGCTAAAAGACTTAATATATTCCCTAAATTTTATATCTATACATATCTCAGAATATTTGTTGTTATAAATTCACAAGAGTCTTAATAAATTTAGTTTGGAAATCATTTAGGTTGGAAGCAAAAAAGCATTTGTTTCATAGGAATCAATACCTTATCTCTCCCTCTCCACATATATTTTTTCCTATTTTCTCATGTTATATAATCAAATGCGGTGTTAATGACCTCTGGTCTTATAATTGCCTCCTAGACTTGCATGAGCTCAGGGAAAGCTGTCATCCAAAATTACTGTGTGAAACAGCCGTGCCTCATGGTCAGCACTGGGCTAGACAGCTCGAAGGTAGAGATGCCTGCATAATAATACAATTTGACAGGCACAACTGGACTTTTAGAGTTTTCACAGAAATTGTTGAGTAAGGCTGCCCAAATTAAAAGGAAAATGAGATTCAAACTTTATGCAAATACTATTTTGTGTCCCCTTGATTTTTTAAGTATCCATATTCCAATAAGACAACTGTTTTGTCTTTTTGCTAAAACTGCATAATAGAAGATTATGTTAATGTAAGAAGATTATGTTAATAATGACCTGAGAGATGCAAGTCTGTTTAAAATCAAACATGCTACAAGAGACACTTCATGGTATAGATGTGGCCATAGGTACTGGGTAACTTTGTTTTCAAAAATCTTCCAATCAAGGTAACTGGCATCATACAAAAAGTATATGCTTGTTGAGTCAAATACAGGTGCTGTCAGGCAGCCTCAGGCTGTCTGGTCATCAAGTCGTGTTCCTATCATGCCTCACTTGCTACACACTCACTGAAATGTGCCCGTCTTATATTTTATCCCTGCTCTGCTTTCCAGATTTTAATTTGTCAGTGTGTGTATAGAGCTGCCCCAGGTATCATGTGCTTTTTAACAACATTTGTTTGACATAATTTGGCTTTGTGGTTGAATTTTGGAGAGCATGCAATGTCATCATGGATTGGCAGCGAACACATTTAGAGGCACTTAGTTTTTCAGAACCCCAAGATTGACGACTCTGCCAGCACTGCATTATGTCTTCTGTGGGCCCTACGTAATTTTGCCTTTGTGGGCCCCTCTGTTCATAAAAAAATATTAAAATCTTTATTTTATGGCTGTGCTGATATAAAGATTAATATAATACAGACTGAATTATATTCATTTTTTTCTTTTAATTTTAAAAGTAATCAAAACTTTTCCAAGGGTTCCTAAAAGTATCATGAGGCTTAAGTGGTGCTTTCATTGTGGCTAACGGGTAAATTGGCCTTATACTCTGCCTACATGGAAGTCACATGTGGCTTGGTCCAAACAGTACCGATTTCAGAGTGAAACACAGCTAGATTAATATCTAGGCCAATAGCAGTGAACTTTTTAAGCCTCAGTTTTATATCTAGGAAATGTAGGTGGCAGTGTCTTCTTATTGGGTTAGTGTGGGTAAAAATGAAATCATTAGTCCGTATGATCCAGTAATCATGCTCTTCGGTATTTACCCAAATGAACTGAAAACTCATATCCACAAAAATCACTGAACATGGATGTTCATAGCAGTTTCATTCATAATTGCCAAAACCAGGAAACAACCAAAATGTCCTTCAATAGGTAAAAGGATAAATAAACTGTGGTACATCCATACAATGGAATATTATTTAGTGCTAAAAGGAAATGAACTATCGAGCTATGAAAAGACACTGAGAAACCTGAAATGCACATTACTAAGTGAAAGAAGCCATCTAAAAAGACTACATACTGTATGATTCCAACTACATGACGATCTGGAAAGGTTAAAACTATGGAGACAGTAATTTTTACTGTCAGTGGTTACCAGGGGTTGAGTTGGAGGGGGTTGGGATGAAAAAAACAAAGTACAGAGGATTTTTAGGGCAGTGAAAATGCTCTGTTATCATACTATGATGACAGATACATGTTGTTATACATTTTTCAAAACCCATAGAATGTACAATATCAAGAATAAACCCTAATGTAAACTATGGACTTCTAAGTGATAATGTGTCAATGTAGGCTCATCAATTGTAGGAACTGTACCATCTGATGGGGGTTATATTGATAACAGAGGAGGCTATCTGTACCATCTGATGGGGGCTATATTGATAACATGGGAAGCTGTGCATGCATGGGGGGCAGGGGTATATGGCAAATCTGTGTACCTACCAATCACTTTTGTTGTAAATTTAATACTGCTCTAAAAAATAAAGTCTTAGAGTAAAAAAAAAAAAAAAATGAGACATTACTAAAAATGTGACTAGCATAGGTCCTGGTTACAATAGATGTCCATAAATTATATATACTCAGTAATTTTTGAGCTACATGTAGTTATTTGACATACAATTTTTTTTCTTCCAAGACCAAATTTTCCATATTAGGATGGGATATTTCATTAGATGCTTCAGGAAATTAAAAAAAAATTGTGTAGTTTTTTTTTTTTTTTATGTTAACTGAAATGTAACTGGAGAGTCACATAACTGACAAATACATCACTTACATAAATCTCATTGCCAATCATCCATCCCCTCCTTTTTGGGAAGATCCTAATATCACTCCTAATGATAAATCAGGGACAGCAGGATTGTTCTCAAGAGTAACAATAAAGAAGAGAGGGTCACTGTATCATTAGTGGACTAGAATGCTAAAAAACTATCAAAAGTAATGTGATAGAGTAAAATCAGCACATTTTTATAAGAGAAAATGACTTGTCTTACCTCTTTGTTCCTTTGCACTTAGTAAATTCTTGCTGATCAGTTAATTGGGTTATTATTACCTAAAACACATCAAATAACACTCTATGTTCTCTTATTAAACTAAGCCATAATATTAATGGCTATAAAGATAGAAACTATGAGGAAATTCTCTGGACATCGTAAAACTGTTCTTTAAAGTGCCCTAGAACACGTCTCTGATCTTATCTGCTATTATTCTCTCCTCACTTCTCTGATTGCATCTATAACCATTACCCTGGGGCTTACACAACTCTCAAGATATTGTCTAGCGTCAGGTATGAAATGACAGGATAAAACATATTTGAGGAGCTTTCAGTGAATCCTTGTGTTGGCTGCTATGAGATGCTGTTTGAGAGGAGCCCAGCTGCCTGTAAGAATTCTGGCCAGAATCCAGGTTTTCAGCCTAAAGCCTTTTATAGGTTTCCTAACCCAAGTGATTAGGATGAACCATGTTGAATGAAGAGCCCTCCCCCTTGGGCTCTGACTAAGTTTGAGTAGCTTCTCTAACTCCCAGATCCTGCCCTCTGCCTATTATTACTGGAATGAGAAAGACAAAATCAATGGCCTAGAACCAAGACTAAAGTTACCCACTTCAAGTGTCCTTTCCCTTTAACCTCCTCCAGCTCCCAGTGTATTTTTAGCCAAAAAAGAAAAAGCCCTTAGGCCTGATCTTATTGTATCAGATGTATGGAAGAAGAGAGAGGAAGGTCACCAGAGAGAAATCCTAACAGATGAACCAAGGCTTCTAATTGTATAACCCAATTAATGATCTTGTCCTTGATCTTGACTCAGCTTTATGGAAAGAAAGGGAAAGAATCTTTTATCTCTACCAATGTCCAAAAAGATATCTTTGCTTATTTGGTGCTTGAAAAATTTGGAAATTTATTAAAACTCAACATTCTAAATACATTAGTAAAATCACCTGGCCCAGTAAGCATTGTAGCTAAAGCATGTCAGGGCTGAGTCACTGCCAACCGAAAACCCTGTTGGCAGGAAAAGCGAATTTTCAACAGCTCTGACAGTGTAAAGCAGGAGGTATGTTTGACAAGATGCCGCATATTAATTTAAAAGGCTTTAGCATCTGGTTAGGTAACACCTGCTGTGGCGAACACTCCCAGGCACACAAAATAGCATTCAAGCTGAATATTTAAATCTCCCAACATAACCCAACAAAGCTCTAACTCTAAATAAGACAAACTAAATCGTGTCTCTCTAGCAATCAACAGAGTTATAATTATATAACCAAAAATATTCGGGCTATGACATTGTTTGCTATCCACCGAGTTAAAATGTGGTAGTGGGTGTTATAAAAAGTTATAAAGTTATAAAGTATATTAAATCCTGTTGTTCTGCCTTGGAGAATTTTACTGTGTGCAGTATTTAGAAGAGGAACAGGGCTCAGAGAATAACACTTTGTGTCCTATTATGTTGTATTGATATATAATTAAAGCAGAAATTGTCAGTGATAAGGGGGAGATGATGGTACCAAATAACAGAGAAAAACAAGACATAGGAAAAGAAGAGCTGGCAGGGCTCTTCTAAGGACTTTGTCTTTGAAAGGGAGTCAAGGCTCCAGGATTAGAGTCATCAGGGATGGGGGAGAGGCAAGTGTATGTGTGTTCTGGAATTGTCAGGACACACTACCATGACACAGTACCGTTAAAAGTTCAGTAACATGTTCTGAGTCTATGGATATCAAGACATATTCTTAGAATAATTGAATTTTCTGTGTAGTGTCCTGCAGTGAGGAGATTTGTTAGCTCAGTTTGGATACCAGGTTATTTGACAATTCTATTTCTCACTGTAAATTAATAAATTGACATTTTGATAATTCCTTTACTGACTCCACAAAATATTATTGAATGTCCAACACGTAGGAGATCCTGTAATTTTTTTCAGATATTACAATATGTACAATGGTGGAAAAAACACAGTAAACAAAGGTAACTGAAGCAATTACAATACAATGTGGGAAATGCTATAATGGAGCTGTAACCAGGGTATTCAGCATGCACAGGCACAGTTCAACTAACCCCTGTAGTGGGTATGTGTATGGAGGGAGCATCATGTGAAAAATGAATAAGAGTTAGCCAGACAAAATATCTGTTGAGTAAAAACATCTCCAGATTAAGGGAACAGCATAAACAATTTTCTAATGTCCAAAAAACCATGAGTACGTTAAAATTATAACACTCTCAGAAAAAGCCACAGGGGTAAAATGTAATCTTGGATTAGGCAATGGCTTCTTAGAGACAACACTAAAAGCTCAAGCAACACAAGAAAAAATAGATAAACTGGACACCATCTGCTATGGCCTAAATTGTGTCCACCCAAATTCATGACCCCCAATGTGATGGTATTTGGAGATGGGGCCTTTGAGAGATGATTAAATTTAGATGAGGTCATAGCAGTTGGATTATTGCCCTTTATAAGAAAACAAAGAGGCAGCAGAGGTTTCTCTCTCTGCCATTTGAGGAAAAGCAAGAAAGCAGCCATGTTTAAGGCAGGAAGAGGACGTGGCCATGCTGGCACCCTGAACTCAGATTTTCAGCCTCCAGAACTGTGAGGAAATAAATGTTTAAGCCACCAAGTCTATGGTATTTTGTTATGGCAGGCTGAGCTGACTAATACGCTATCAAAACTAATAAATTTTGCACTTCAAGTGAAATCATCCAGAAAAGACAACTGATAGAATGAGAGAACATTTTTGAAAATCATGTAATTTATTATAAGTACTTGTTTCTAGAATATATGAATAACTGTAATAACTCAAGAATAAAAAAATAACCCAGTTTAGGGGCTTCCCTGGTGGCGCTGTGGTTAAGAATCTGCCTGCCAATGCAAGGGACACAGGTTCGAGCCCTGGCCTGGGAAGATCCCACATGCCGCGGAGCAACTAAGCCCGTGCACCACAACTACTGAGCCTGAGCTCTAGAGCCCACAAGCCACAATTACTGAGCCTACGTGCCACAACTACTGAAGCCTGCTCGCCTAGAGCCTGTGCTCTGCAACAAGAGAAGCCATGATAATGAGAAGCCTGCGCACCACAAAGAAGAGTAGCCCCTGCTCACCCCACATAGAGAAAGCCCAAGCACAGCAACAAAGACCCAACAGCCAAAATAAATAAATAAATAAATAAATAAATTTATTAAAAAAACAAAACAAAACCCAGTTTAAAAGTTAGCAAAGAATCTGAATAGACAGTTCTCTAAAGATGTACGAATGGCCAATAAGCAAAAGAAAAGATGTTCAACATCATTAACTATCAGAGAAATGCAAATCAAAACCACGAGATACCACTTCACATGCACTAGGATGGCTATAATCAAAAAGATAAATAATAAATGTTAGCAAGGATGTAGAGAAACCACATCCTTGATGTGGAGATGTAAAATGGCACAACTGATGGAGATGTAAAATGGCACAACTGCTTTGAAAAGCAGTCTGGCCATGTCTCCAATGGTAAAATAGAGTTATCATATGATCCAGCAATTCCATTACTAGGAATATACCCAAGAATATGGAAAACATATGTCCACACAGAAATTTGAACATGAATGTTCAGAGCAGCATTATTCATTATAGCTAACAGATGGAAACAACTGAAATGTCCAACAATTGAAGAATGGATGAAAAAATATAGTATCTACATAAAATGGAATATTATGCAGAAATAAAAGAAACAAAGTCCTGATACTTGCTATATCATGGATGAACCTTGAAAATGTTATGCTAAGTTAAAGAAGCTAGTCACAAAGGACGATGTATTGTATAATTCCATTCATATCAAATGTCCAGAATAGACAAATATATAGAAACAGAAAGGAAATTGGTGGTCGCTAGCACTAGGGGAGATGGGGAGATTGGAGAAGGTGATAGCTAAGGAGTGCAGGAGTTCTTTGGGGTTAATAAAATGTTCTCAAATTGATTGTGGTGATGGATGCACAGCTCTGTGAAATCTACTGAAAGCCAATGAATTGCATTTTAAGTGGGTAAATTAGATGGCATGTGAATGATGCTTCAATAAAACTGTTTAAAAAAGGCAGTTCAGTATGGATTCAGTGTAGTGTAAGCTATGTTAATTATTTTGGTCTTCGGTGAAGGGCAATGGGAGCTGTGGAAGGGATTTAAGCAGGTGAATGCCATTATTAACATTATCTTCCTTCTTATGAGTTTAACAACCACTCAGAGACATTGAAAGCAACAAAATTCTGGACTTGCCAAACTAAGGGTAGGATTCTGGGCCTTATTAAATTTATCAAGGCAATAACACCCTGGCATACTCCTTTTAATAACCATTCAGTCTTCTTGTAGACATCCAATTCTTTTAATTTCAACAGCGTTCATTTATTGTTGCCATTAGAAATTTTCCATTCCTTTTTGACAATCTTGATATCCCTTCCCCAGTAACAAAACAAAAGATGTTAAAACAACACTGTACATAAGAAATATGTCATTTTCCCTTTTCCTTCCAGGAAACTTCCCCTAACATCTGAGTATCTTTCTGGTCAATAGAAGCATGAAGAATCTCAGAAGACTCTACTTTCTTGGGAAGTCCCCTTCAAGATAAATTTTTCAAGAAGAAAATATATGGAAAATAACTCACATATATTCTTAACCTCTTCAACTGCTCATAATAAATCTGCAAAGACTTAGCCAAAGTTAGGAAAAACTCTTGAGTTCCCTCCATCCTACAGATATTTATTCATTTATAGAACAAGTCTTAGCAATACTGAACTGCTACATAAACATACATGAGCATAAAATTACATATAGAGAGTGAAATGTATAATCATGTACATAATACATTGATATTTACTATCTTATACTGTCTTTCTACAGCTTCATCAAATAAATCACATGTGTTGGCACTCTATCTTCCCTCGCCTGAGACAACATGAAATAATCACTTATTTCTTGAAGCAGCCTTGTAAAATTCCTCGATCTGAACTTTAAGTAGCAACTACTTAGTAACCCAAACTGGCACAGGAGATGAACCCTATTTGCCATCCTGTTCTGAAACTGTATGTTTTTTTCACGTCTTCTTCAAATATTAATGCTTTGCAAATAGTCCAAGTTATAAATTTCTGTAGAAATTTTTTTTCAACTGCAGAACCATGTTTTAGATTATTATCTTTTGTTTACATGCATAAATTGCATTAGAATGATTGACTCTTGTCCACATTATGCAGATAAAGCAACACAGGAAAGTCACTTTATTTGACTGAGAGACCATAGCACTCCTTACTTGTTTTTAATTTACTTAAGCTAATGTTTCTTGGGAGAATGGAAAATAGCTATGAGTCAAAGTATATATTCAGATGTTCTTTTTTCCCAATTTTATCTTTCGGTGTTGAAATAATTTGTTTAATAATGTACATCAAGAAGAAGAACAGGGCTTCCCTGGTGGTGCAGTGGTTGAGAATCTGCCTGCCAATGCAGGGGACACGGGTTCGAGCCCTGGTCTGGGAAGATCCCACATGCCACGGAGCAACTAGGCCCGTGAGCCACAACTACTGAACCTGCGCGTCTGGAGCCTGTGCTCCGCAACAAGAGAGGCCGCGATAGTGAGAGGCCCGCGCACCGCGATGAAGAGTGGCAAAAAAAAAAAAAAAGAAGAAGAACATATTTTATGAGTAAGAATTTTATACAGGAAAAAGTAAAAGGAGATTATTTTTCAGGGAAAAAAACATTTTCAACACTTCCTTCGTGCTGAGTTTTTACATTTTCTTTAACAGCCCCACACTATTAAATACATACTAGCACCCAGTCTCACTGTGCAATAACTTAATTACTCTGAAATTTATTATTGCCTTTTGCTTGTGTTCTTTAAAAACCCTGTATCTATACTTCACAAGTAAGCAAAAATCAAATTAGCTTTTCTAAATCTCTGCTTTTAATGCATTAAAGAAGGTTTAGTCCTCTTCTAATTAGCCATGAGTTTGCTAATTTTGCTCTGTTGCTTTGAAAAAAAAATCACTCTTAGAATCATTTGAGTGGTGAAGTCAATGGTACACACAAAAGGAGGACCCTAATTGGTTGAAGAATCTTGACAGATGTTGAAATATGAATTGTTTAGAACACAATGATACATAAAACATTAAAATTAATGAGATTTTTAGGTGAGATATCTCTCATTTTAAATTACTCTTTCCACTCTTCCTTTGACTTTTGTTCATCAAGGTTAGTAAATCTTCAGATCCCACTAAGACAGAAGACTAAAAGCTTTTCATTCTGATCCAATATAAATAACTCTCCATCTAGATGGTAAATTCTGTGAGGGCCAGAACTAAGACTTTCTTGCCTCTGTTGTATTGCCAGCTCCTCACTCTGGGTTTGTCAAAGAGATTACATTTGTTAAATAAAGCCAGTGTTAAACTGTTCACATTTAGTAATGAAAACTTAAATGCAGATGGATTAGCATTAGAAAAAATATAACTAAAATATTGTTCCTGATAAAGCTATTGAGGTATGAATTTTAAAACATGACATACCAGGTTCATTCTTTTAGAAGTGCTATTCTTTTTTTTTAAATTAATTAATTAATTAATTTTTGCATGCGTTGGGCCTTTGCTGCTGCACGCAGGCCTTCTCTAGTTGCGGCGAGTGGGGGCTACTCTTCGTTGCGGAGCATGGGCTCTAGGCGCACGAGCTTCAGTAGTTGTGGCACGCGGGCTCTAGAACACAGGCTCAGTAGTTGTGGCGCATGGGCTTAGTTGCTCCGTGGCATGTGGGATCTTACCGCACCAGGGCTTGAACCATGTCCCCTGCATTGGCAGGAGGATTCTTAACCACTGCGCCATCAGGGAAGCCCCTAGAAGCGCTCTTTTTTAAACATTTTAAACTTCTATTACGTGTATTATAATTCTAAAATTTGATATCCTTGGAAATAAAATTTGCTACTTATTGTGTCTTCTGATTCTAGCACAAGGCAACTTAGTTCTTCTTGTGATTTAAAATAGAAATTGCAAGCTCATGTTTGGTTATCTTAATGTGTGGGAATTCTGTGAGGTCTGGCTGAAAGAACTTCCTTCAGAGAGAATATATTTTTCCTTCTGCTAGGCACTGTGAAGCAGGGACTAGTAATTTAAAAATTTGAACTCAAATCCTTTTCAAGGGCAGTATGGTGGTAATAACTGTTTATTTTCTAAACCTTAACTCAGGTTCATACTGAGAGTCTGACATCTTTTTGCTGATGGTAGATTTCTTCAAGGTAATCCTGTCTCTGGGAGTGTAGTTCTTCAGTGGTTCTGGATTTATACAGGGGTTTTAGTTATTCACTTTCTTCCTAGATTCAAGGCCCTGTCTCCTCCCCTGCTCCCAGCACACCCCATTGACATTAAACCCCGAGTTTTTAGTTCTTGGGATCAGCAAATGTCATCAGGCTGCTCAAGTCTTCAGAAAACACTGCACTGGTTTTTCAACAGCTTATTTGTTGCATTTTACCAAGGCTTTTGTACTGTGAAGGTCTTTCAGACTTTCATATTTGCCACATGAGCAGAAAGTGGAAGTTGAACATGATAAAATATTTAGAGATGTTGATTTCCTATATTGAATTAACATTAAACACGATTCAAGCCATCAGGGAATTATCCTTGGAATTGTTTTCTCTGCGGGTTACCTAGTTTGTGAGACACATGATTAAATGTGACATAAAAAAAATTAATGAGTTCATAAAAGAAACACAAGGAATCTAGGTTTATATCACATAAAATATGAACTGTATTTAAAATAATTCAGTCAACTAAAAAATTCACATTTCATCAGTGAAAGTGCTTTCTGTTAAGATGTTTGGTCTGAAGAAGAAATGCAAAACCTCAGGATTGAGAGGACAAGAGGGGATGAGATCTACCTTCAATTATTTGAAAGGCTTTCACTTGGAAGAATTACTTCACAGATGGAATTATTATAAGGAAGTCAGAAAAATGTTTTTATTAAATTATAAATTCACATCACCATTTATTAATTCAACATTTTTTACGTGATTGTCATGTGTCAGAATTGTGCTGGCATCACAAAGATGGATGAAATAGGTTTCAGCTCTAAAGTTCTGCTTACAGTTTAAGGAGGTGACAGACATGTTCCAGATATACTGTGATATATATTATATTGTGATAAAAATTGAAATTTATTCTAAAAAGTGGAGACAATTTTTCTGCAACTCAACTGTGCATCATGAAAAGTTGTATAGAGCATTTATCATTGTTGGTGGGACTGCAAAATGGTGCAGTTACTTTGGAAGTTTGTCACTCCCTCAGAATGTTAAACATAGAGTTACCAAATAACCTAGAAATTCGATTCCTAGTTATATACCCAAGAGAAATGAAAACACATCTCTACTCAAAAACTTGTATATGAATGTTCATAGCAGCATTTTTCATAATAGCCAAAAAATGGAAACAACCCAAATGCCCATCAGTTGATGAAAGGATAAACAAAGTTTTATCCGTTGGATGGTAGATCCATACAGTGGAATATTATTTAGCAATAAAAAGAAATGAACTATACTGATACATGCTATAACATGGATGAACCTTGAAAATGTGATAAGTGAAAGCAGTCACAAAAACCACATATTGTGTGATTCCAATTATATGAAATGTATATGAAATGTACAGAATAGACAAATACATAGACCAAGAAAAGCAGTGTAGTAGTTTCCAGGAGCTTGGAGGAGAAAGGGAATGGAGAATTAACGCTAATAGGTACAAGTTTTTTTTTCTTGGTGGGGATTATAAAAATGTTCTAAAATTAAATAGTGGTAAAGGTTGCACAACTCTGTGCATATGCTAAAAATCACTGAGGAGTACACTTCAAAAGAGTGAATTTTAAAGCTAGTAAATTATATCTTAATAAAGCTATCATAAAAAACTATAAGGGGGGGCTTCCCTGGTGGCGCAGTGGTTGAGAGTCTGCCTGCCGGTGCAGGGGACACGGGTTCGAGCCCTGGTCTGGGAGGATCCCACATGCCGCGGAGCAACTGGGCCCGTGGGCCACAACTACTGAGCCTGCGCGTCTGGAGCCTGTGCTCCGCAACAAGAGAGGCCGCGATAGTGAGAGGCCCGTGCACCGCGATGAAGAGTGGCCCCCGCTTGCCGCAAGTAGAGAAAGCCCTCATACAGAAACGAAGACCCAACACAGCCAAAGATAAATAATAAATAAATAAATAATAAATAAATTAAAAAAAAAAACTATAAGGGAAAGAAAGCTAAATAGAGTTTTTAAAAATCAAAATGGAAAATGACTTTCAAAGAAGACAGGTTTTCCATTTTTGAGATCTAATATTTTCAATTCTATAGGATATAGATTTCAAGTTTAATTAAATACCTTGCTGAACACTTGGGAATTTGTAACATTATAAATGTAATAATTTCAAAGTACTTGATAGAATCACCCCCATCCCCTTTTTTTTGGTTTGGTGAACATATAAAGGTAAATTGGTTCTTGTCTTCATGCAGAAACCTGAAGAGTCTTTGGGGTAGGAATCACTTTTAAAATGCAGAAACCTGAAGAGTCTTTGGGGTAGGAATCACTTTTAAAATGCCGTACTGCTTCATCTATGGTAATATATTCTTAGAGGACACTGAAAAAAATTAGATGCCAGGTGCCTGGGTAAAAGTCATTTCCTTGTTAATAACTCCATTGTATTCTAGTAATTTTTGTTTCATTTTACTGCCCTATATAAGACCAAATAAATGGCCTAAAGCCACCAGGGTAAGAGTCAAAAGCTCTTGAGGTATGCATAATGCACAAATTCAAAAAATTAGTCCACACTATTTTAAGCCCGGCTCTCTGCTAGACACTTTTGAATAAGATGTAGTTTCAACCACACTGATGCTGATTATCTAGTGGGGAAAACAAAGCAGATAGTTATATAGAGTGGGACAGGACCTTATGATTAAAAGTGTGCAAAGTGCTATAGGAACACTCCAGAGGAGTGGGATTAATGTTAAGTGTGGGAGCCAAGGTTGGCTTTAAAAGATATTGTTTTCATATTGTCGAATATATTCAAACATTTAACAGGCTTTGTTTGCCATCATGCTTCCATACTATTTAAATTCATACTTTCTAATTTATTTATACTTTGGTAAGTTGAAATAATAGCAATATTCCTTACGGTACCTTGAAAACCGAATAGAATTGGTAATACACATTTCATAGAGGGCCAGGCCCTTATTTTAGCAAGAAAAGCATAAAACCATATTTAATCTTCTCAGCTTTAAATCTCCACTTTGTTTCCATTTGGGCATAATTTAATGTTTTTCTATATTAAATATTTTCTATTAAAATATAAACAGCATTGCTAATTTTAAGTGCTAATATTTTTATTAAGGGGATAAACTTTAAAATTGGTTGAAAATTCTATTTAAAATGTCACTATGTCGGGCTTCCCTGGTGGCGCAGTGGTTGAGAATCTGCCTGCCAATGCAGGGGACACGGGTTCGAGCCCTGGTCTGGGAAGATCCCACATGCCACGGAGCAACTAGGCCTGTGAGCCACAATTGCTGAGCCTGCGCGTCTGGAGCCTGTGCTCCGCAACAAGAGAGGCCGCGATAGTGAGAGGCCCGCGCACCGCGATGAAGAGTGGCCCCCGCTCTCCACAACTGGAGAAAGTCCTTGCACAGAAACGAAGACCCAACACAGCCATAAATAAATAAATTAAAAAAAAAAAAAGTCACCATGTCAATGGGTCACAGATTTTTTTTTTTTGAGTGTAGGTTTGCTTTGTTGGGTGAAACTTGCTGCAATGTATTAGAGGAGTTGAGACATTGGTCAAAGTTCTTCATTTATGATCACAAGTTTTGTTTTCAGAAAGTAGTTAATATATTAAACTAATTCAAATTTTATCCATTATAAATATTCAAACTAATTGGTGTATTAGTTATCATTCAATACCAAGATTTCCTGGAGAAAAATAGTTATCTTTCAATACCAAGTTTTTACTGAAGAAAATTAAACATTCTGAAAGGACATTTCCTCTTTAGGTTTCACATTTCAGTCAGTTCATTGTAAATAATCTCTGTTATATTATCATACATTTTCAGGGGTAGAAATTAAACTAGTTTTTAGATATAACACAACTCATATGATCAATAATAATAGCACCAAACAATAATTTTCACTATATTTCAAGCATTGTTCTAGACCATTACATGTGTTGACTTATTTAATATTCAGGATAATTATTTAATCTTGCTACTATGCACATCTTATTTTGTATGAGGAGAAATGGAAGCACAGAGAATTTAAGTAATTTCCCCAGTGTCTTACATGTCTTAATGTCTTATATGGAAAGGTTAGTACTTGAAGCCAGTTGTCTGGTGTCAATGTTCTGTTTTTAAAGCACTACACAGTACTGCCACTCTCATTCATTATTACATGGACAGTGTAACACAATATCATATATAGTACGAAGCAGAAACTTTAGGATATAAGCTCAGAGAAAGGATAAATAACCATTGTATTTCTAAAAAATGCTATTACCAATGCATATTCAAGCACAAACTACTTAAGAAAAATTCTATTTATTATAAACATTAATATTTTAACATTGCAGATTCCTAATGATAACTCTATTCAATAAATGTACACAAATATTTTCAAATTTGGTTGCTTAATCCTTAAATCTGTTAGTGATTACATCTTTTTTTTTTTTTTTTCTCTTTCACTGTCTTTATTTCACGGGTTTTTAAAAGTAATTTATTTATTTATTTTTGGTTTTTTTTTTTTGTTTTTTTTTGTTTTTTTTGTTTTTTTTTCACACACACACACTGTATTTTATTTTTACAAGAGATAAATAGACTGACACCAAGCATTGTACATGGATGACCACAACAAAAGCAACAATGATTGCAATTACCAAACATGAAACACACTCATACTATGTCATAATATTGACATTCAGTCCAGTAATCCTCCACTGTAACAGCTCCTTTACTTTGCAGTGAAAATTGATTTGTATATTCTTTGCCTCTGAGTCCTTGTGGGATTTTTTTTTTTTTTAAATTCAGACAGAAAGTCACAAAAATTATACTCATCCTCATCAGTTCACTCAGCATTTTCAGAACTCTAATGAAAAACTGATGAACTCATAAAAGTGCTAACAGAAGATCAAAATGAAAAAAAAAAAATTAATTACATGGGACTGAGTGAACTGTTAGTGATTACATCTTAAAACTAATAAGTATGCCATGTTTAATTCATGTAGTTCTTTCTAGTAACAATAGGAAATGAACTATACATCTTCAGTTTAGAAGAGTTACATATTCACTCCTGGCTAATAGTAATCATTATAACAATAATAAATAACATTTTTAGTCTGTCTAAATGTATTGTTTTTACATAACTGTCAATTCCAATTTGTTGATGAGAAAGTACAAGTGAAATTAAAGAGAAATATGTCATCTTTTAGCTAAATATTAATGTTTAAGTAAACCTGAAAACATATGCCAGTCAACTCTATCTTCTTCTTATAGTCAAATGATGAATCATGTAAAACCCTGGGACTAGACTTCTTTTTAAAAATTGTATATATTGATTCCTTTATTCAATGGATATTCATATTTTGTAAAACTTAATGTGATTTCTGACCTTAGGGAGCTTCCCTTAGGGATGAAAAACATGTGAGCATGCACAGCACCGTGTGTCAAGCTTGAAGCATCTGTAACATCCAATGGCCATGACTCGGCTGATCTAGAATGTCTGTTGGGGGTGAGTCTGTCATTAGTTTATTCACATGAGAAAGAAAGGTGACTTCTGGGAAGGTAAATTAGGTAAGTGGTTAAAATGTCCAGCTCTGGACACAACTGCTTTTGTTAGAATCCCAGCTCCATTCCTTTAGCAGCTGTGTATCCTTGGGAAATTTACTTTACCTTTTTGTGTCTCATATGATTCATCTGTAAAATAGGGATGAATCACAGAACTAATCACACAGCCTCATTAGGTTGCTGTGAGACTTTACTAAATTATTCATGTAAAGTGCTTAGCAAGTATAAGTACTTGCTGATTAACATTATTATTATTATTAATTTTTAAAATTATTATTGGAACACACAGCTCACATCTTTAAGGACAGGAAGCTCATGTCACAGGTGACTCTAGGAGTAAGCCATTTATCCCCAAGCCCCACCGATCTATAAGGACTGGCACTGTCACATTAGTCATCAGCTTCCATGGAAGATATTTCATATCCAGGCTCTCAAGTTCCCCCTCAGAATTCTTTGATAGTCAATTCCAGTTATTTCTATTATGGAGAGAAAAAGGTGTCATTTGGACCTAAAATCATAATAATGACAGTTGTTTGATGGCCAGCCTGATGTTTAAAGGATCTGGACAGAACTGGACAGAAAAAGCAATTAATATAAATGACCATAGAAGACAAAAGGTAAAAAATATATCAGACTCACAAATAATTTGGAATGTGTGTGAGGGTAATGAGTCCCATAATCTGATTTTTTGATTAGCATTTGCATTTTGTTTAAATTTTTATTCATTTTCACATTTAAATTAGCGATTTAAAATACATGTTACATTGTTAAATACTTTGTGAATATATTAATCATTGCTGAGAATTCCAGCACTTGTCCAAAGAAAAGTTCTGTTATGTAACAATACTACACAAAATAAATTAGAGAGTTGATCTTTCATTGTCTTTTCCTGTCATTTTATTATTCCAGGTTTTTAAAAATATTTGCATTTCGAGAATAGGATCAGACAAATGTGAAACATTTGTCACATACAGAGGGTATGGCCATATTGAACCAGAATCCACTCCAATTCTTATCCGCAAATGAGTAAAATGCACTACTTTGTCATCTGTTTCCTCCTACCAGCACTACTAACAATTCTCATCACCTGCCATTTTGACAGGATTTTTAAAAATTAAGGTACAGTTAACATATAACATTATATTAGTTTCAGGTGTATAACATAATGATTCGATATTTGTATATATTGTGAAATAATCACAAGAAGTCTAGTCTAGTCTACCGTCTTAGCAACTTTCAAATATGCAATACAGTATTGTTAACTATTGTCACCATGCTGTACATTACATCCCCATGACTTATTTCTTTTATAACTGGAAGTTTGTACCTTTTCACCCCCTTCATCCATTTTGCCTGTCTCTCACCCTGTGTCTGGCAACCACCAATCTGTTCTCTGTATCTATAAGCTCTTTTTTTTTACGAGTCCATCTGTAAGTGAGATCATACAGTATTTGTCTTTCTCTATCTGATTTATTTCACTTAGCATTGTGAAAATCACTTGCAAGTTCCATTATGTTGTCACAAATGGCAAGATTTCCTTCTTTCTTATGGCTGAGTAATAGTCCATTGTATATATATATACCACATTTTCTTTGTCCATTCATCCATCAGTGGACACTTAGGTTGTTTCCATATCTTGACTATTGTAAATAATGCCACAGTGAACATAGGGTTGTACATGTCTCTCTGCACGATTGGTTCTTAAAGATCACATGCTATCCCTCCCTGTTCCATCATAACTGGGAGCAATTACCACCAACACACACACGTACAAACACACAAATTAAAAGAGGCAGAGACAAATAACACAAAGATTTCTCCTTGTCTTTCTGTCACAATTTCCAACTGATTATCATGTTTTGTCATTCTGCTTTTTTGATATCTCCTGTATCTATCCATCATCTCCTTTTCCAGTACTATTGTCTCTTACTTTTTAAATTTTTAATTGAGGTATAGCTGATTTACAATATTATATTGGTTTCAGGTATAATATTTTTATTGATTATAATTCACTTAAAGTTATTACAAAATAATGGCTACATTTCCCTGTGCTGTACAATATATCCTTGTTGGCTATTTATTTTATACATAGTAGTACCCCTATCTCATACCTTACCACTCCCCACTAGTAACCACTAGTTTTTTCTCTATAACTGTGAATCTGTTTCTTTATTACTATACTCACTCGTTTGTTGTATTTTTTAGATTCCACATATAAGTGATCACATAGAGTATTTGTCTCTGTCTGACTTATTTCACTAAGTGTAATACTCTCTAGGTCCATCCATGTTGTTGCAAATTTCATTCCTTTTTATGGCTGAGTAACATTTCATTGTATATATATATAATGTATATATATACACACACATACACACCACATTTTCTTTATCCATTCATCCATCAATGGACACTTATGTTGTTTCCATAACTTGGCAATTGTAAACAATGCTGCTATGAACATTGGGGTGCACATATCTTTTCGAATTACTGTTTTCGTTTTCTTCAGATTTACACCCAGCAGTGGATTTGCCAGATCATATGGTAATTCTCTTTAGTTTTCTTGAGGACCTCCATAATGTTTTCCATAGTAGCTACACTAATTTACAAACCCACCAACAGTGTACAACAGTTCCCTTTTCTCCACCTCCTCCACCTCTTCACCAACTTCTGTTATTTGTAGACTTTTTGATGACAGCCATTTTGAAAGGTGTGAGGTGGTATCTCATTGTGGTTTTTGCATTGCTCAGATGATTAGCAATGTTGAGCTTTTTTTTTTCATGTGCCTGTTGGCAATTTGTATATCTTCTTTGGAAAAATATCTATTTAGGTCTTCTGTCCATTTTTAATTGGGTTCTTTTTTTTAATATTGAGTTGTTTACAAATTTTGGATATTAACCCCTTATTGGTCGTATCATTTGCAAATACTTTCTTGCATTCAGTAGGTTATCTTTTCGTTTTTTCCATAGTTTCCTTTGCTGTACAAAAGCTTTCACATTTAACATGCCCCATTTGTTTGTTTTTGCTTTTCTTTCTTTTGCCTTAGAAGACAGATGCAAAATGAAATTGCTATGATTTATGTCACAGAGTGTTCTGCCTATGTTTTCCTCTAGGAGTCTTTAATCCATTTTGAGTTTATTTTTGTTTATGGTGTGAGGGAATGTTCTAATATCATTGTTTTACATGTAGCTGTCCAGTTTTCCCAGCATCCCTTTATTTTGGGGGTGGGGGGCATGCCATGGCACTTGTGGGATCTTAGTTCCCCGACCAGGGATTGAACCCAGGCCCATGGCAGTGAAAGAGCCGAGTCCTAACCACCGGACCACCAGGGAACTCCTCAGCATCACTTATTGAAGAGACTGTCTTTCCTCAGGATTGTATATTCTTGCCTCCTTTGTTGTAGGTTAATCAACCATAAGTACATGGGTTTATTTATGCATAATTTCCTATTGATATACTACCCATCTTTCAAGATCCATTTTGTATTCTACCACTATAGAGAAGGTTACTCAAATATTCCCCCAGTTAGAAATAAATGGTCCTTATATTTCTCTCTCATCTATCTATCTACCTATTTATCTATCTATTATCTTATATCATTTGTTCTTATTATTATAGTCTTTCTTTTGAATATATGTCCAGTTTCCCCATTACAAGATCTTCCCCATTATAAGACATAACATTCGTCTTGGTATCATGAATAAACATCTTAGCAGTGTTGAGCATATGGTAGATGCTTAATAAATTCATATTGAATTAAAAAAATTAATTGGTTTGGAAATACACAACTCAAACTTATAATGTCTGCTGATTCACAGATAGGTCTACCCAGGGAATTTTAGGAGCTATGAGTTCACCTTTCAAAAAATTCTGATTTTTTTTGTTTGTTTATTTTGCTTTGTAGGATATTTCTAGAAAGGCAGCCCACTGAAAATTGCAAATGCAAAGATTAGAAACTCAGCATAAACATAAACACCTGCCTTGATGGAAGCTCATAATTGTCAAAGAGAGAGAAATGCATCTGGGCTATCAGCATCATTCTTTTCCATGGTTCTCTCTATCACAATTTTGCCATCACTAATGTTCCTAAATAAGCAACATACTATTTATTCTGAATTGGATGTTTATGTTTAAGAAAATGCAAAAGTAAGAGCACTAAATGCAATTAGAGGTTTGCTGAAGTTTGCATATTTAGATCCTATAGGAAATCTGGGTGTCAGATTCACATTCATCAGATATAAGTAATTTTTCTTAAGTAGCTCTGTGCAATGGAAAAAGCAACAAACATTTCTTCAGACTTCTTAGACTTCCAGACCCTCAGATTATCTATCACAGAACCCCCCTCTACGTTTCCAATGTGCATTTTCCTTCAGTCTCACCAGTCTTTTCTGCTTTGTTCTCATTTTATGCTGCTGCTTTTGGCACTTAGGCATTTGCTTATACATGTTCCATTGATTTCACTCATGTTTAACACCCTCAATTCATTCTACTTTCTTCGACGCATAACTCCTCTATTAAGAATCTTTCAATGAAAGGAAATGACAGCCTAACTTGCCAACTGTAAGTGGTTATCTGACTTCATTTCTTCAAGACCTCTGACAATTTCTGGCTCCATCTCCTGCCATTTCCCACTTGAGCATAATGCTACTTTTACCCATTCCTCTATTACATCAGACTCTTGCCTGAAGATGGACTTCCCATTTGCTTTTCTTTAGGCCTGGAAGGCTCTCCTCTCTTCAATGCCATCTTCTGAGAGAGGGCTTCCCTTTTCACCCACTCTAAGTTAGGTTTCTGCAACCCTTTCTTACCAGTTACTACCTCTCTCTATTCTGTCTTGTTTTTGGAAAATTACCTTCTGATATTTTCGCTCAATTCAGCATTAATATTTTTTTGCTTTATCCCCACTCTACTAAAACCCAATCTGGGTTCTCTACCTTCAATCCTTCTTATGTTTAATTCATCTTACAGCTAGAATGCATTGATCCCAACACCTTCTTTGGCCATTTCATTTCCCCATTCTCCAATCAAAATATGCCAACCCAATATTTGATAAACACCTCATGCCTAGAGGATAAAAGTCCTTAGCCTTTTGTTCAAGGTCACCCTGTAGAGCCTCTACCTACAGCCCTAAACCATAACTTCTACTACTCCTTTAAATGGAATGCTCTGCCTCAGGGAATAAAAAATCATGTTTACATACATTCCTGCCTGTTCAGTTCAGTTTCACATCATTTCTCTTGCCTATTTCATTCTCTCATTCACCCTTCTACATTTCTAAATCTTTGTTCTTTATTTCGGGCCTAGGTCAAGTTCTAGCATTTCAGTGAACACTTCTCCAACTGCTACAGAATTTAATGACCATTCCCTTTTTCTTCATACTTACTCAGATCTAAGCAGAAAGAGTTTTATGTTCCTGACTATGAAGACAATTTAAAATAGTCTTACAAATTGTTGTATGAAAGAAGTATCTTATAAGTACTATACGGTTTATGTTTGATATAATAAAGTTGCAAAATAAAAAGCCAGAAAATCTCTCAACTATCATTGTTTTCAAAAATTCATTACACTCCTCCATGCATGCATTCACTCAAAAACATTGAAAGGCTTTCTGGCTGAGGATCCAGCACTCTGTCAGAAAATGGAAACATAGTAGGAGACCATATTGAGTCAAAACAGACAAAAATCCTTGCCATTAGGGAGCTTACATCCTTGCAGGGTTGGTGGTGAGGGCTGAGAAGACAGAAAATAAAGAAGACAAATAGGCAAATATAGAGAATAGTAGATGGCGGTGAGTGCTAAGGAGTAAACCAAAACAGGGAGGGATGGGTTTGCAATGTAGATAGGGAGGGCAGAAAGCACTCAGGGAGAGTGTGACATTTAAGCAAAGGCAGGAGATGATGAAGGAATAAGACGTGAATATCTAAGGGGTGGGTGCAGTGCTTCTGGTATGATGGAAGGGCAAGTATAAAGGACGGAGTATTCTGAGCAGAGTGAACAAGGAACAGAAGGAGACCAAGTCCCAGTAGTAACTTGGGCCTCAAGCATGTAGGACTTTATAGGCCATTGTGAGGACTTGGCTTTGGGGAAGCAATTGGAAGATTTTGAGCAGGGAAGTGACATGATGGGATTTCTGTGTTAATGTAATTCTTTGGGTAGCTGCTGGAGAGACAGATTGAAGTGTGGCAAGAAAGGAAGCAGAGAGATCAATGAGAGGGCTCTTGCAAGAATCCAGAGAGAGGCAGTGGTGACTTGGACCAGACTGAAGCAGCCAGTTTCAGTAGCCAGTGTATATATGAATATACTTTAAATATGTTATAAAATTATATGAGGGTGTGACATAAAGAGGAAAGTCAAGGATGATGGCTGATGATTTGGAGAACTTTGGCCAAAGAATCTGGAAAACAGAATAGAGATCTGGAAAATTATGAAAAGGGCAGGTTTGGAGCAAGGGGCAGGGAGTTAAGAACTAAGTTTTTGATGTGTTAAATTGAGATGCCATTTAGAAAACGAAGATGTATTTTTTTGAGGTCTGGAGTTTACTGGAGGAATCCACGTTGAAGACGCTAATGTGGGAGTCATTACTTATAAAATGTACTCAAATCTATAATTCAGCCAAGATTACCAAAGGTATGCGATAAAATGAATAAAAAGTGAAGAGGTTCACAGACTGAGTCTGGTGTGCTTCTCAGTGTTTGGATGTTGGGGAGATGAGGAGGGAGCCAATAAAAGAAACTAGGAGAGAGTGGTCTGAGAGGGAGGGGAAAAAAAACATAGAAATGTTATTACTACAAGGCTGGAAGACGTTGCAAGGGGAGAGTAATCAACTCTGCCAAATACCCCTGGAGACTAAAAACTAATCACTGGATTTGGCAACACAGATATCACTGATGTCCTTGATATTATCAGTTTCACTGGAGAGCTGGGGGCAAGAGCCTGAGAGAATTAGAAGAAACTGGACACAATGAGCATTCACAACCTTCTGAGTCATTTTGCTGTAAAGGAAATGAGAGAAACTGGGGTGGGGAGTGTAATTAAAGCCACAAGTGGAGTCAAGAGAACTTGTAAAAATGTTATTATTAATATTGGAAAATAACAGAGTTTTGAACATTGATGGGAAAGAAAAGCATAGAGAGAGAGGAAGATTATAGAAATTGTCTGAGTAAGCAACAGGGAGCTGAGGAAGGGATTGGTCTTTGCCAGGAACAGGGCAGGTTTTTCCACAGTAACAACAGGGAAGAAAGACCATATCGGCATGAGATGCAAGGGGGTGGGGAGATGTGATGATGGGAATTTCTGTTTTCTCTGAGTAAGAGGCAGTCAGCGACTGAGAATGAGGATGGGAAAGGTGGTGTTGCAAATGTGAGAGGAAGTGAAGGTGTGAAAGTATTGTTTAGGACACAAGTCTTCAAATGTATTTGTTCAATTATCCCCTAAAAGAAATTTAGAGAACACACCTCCTCACACATCTTTAGAGTGACATATAAAATTTGTTACTCTATGTTAAATTGGAAGCAAAGTATGCAGTTTCTGATATATTGTAAATTTTGGCCTATTAAAATTTTCTGCAATAAATATATTTAAATAAATTGAATCAAAAATGTGCAATATCATAAGGCTCCAATTTTTAAATCTTCCTTCTAGCTTGAGTTCTCATGAATTGTTTTTAGTCAAAATTATTAGTCAAATTATTTTTAGTCAAAATTATTGACTAATTATTATTAGTCAAATTCCTATTCAAAGAAAAGCAACATACATATAATAAAATGTTTAATTATAAAATACAGGAAGTAAATTTTATTTGCAATGCGTAACATAATGAAAAAGATAGGGAGGAAATATTGTAACTTGATTAAGGAAAACTTCACAGATGCCAATGCATGTTTTGTCTTATTGTTTTGTGTCTCAGAAGTTTTTCTAACTTACAGCAATGTACCATGAAAAATTTGGGACAGATGCCTCTCTCCCCTTCCTCCTCCCTTCTCCCCTCTCTCCCTTCTTTTCTTCCTTCCTTCCTTCTTTCCTTTCTTTCTCCTTTCATATTTCTCTCTTTTATATAGAGGGAGATAGGTATTTGAGAAACGGGATGTGAGAAAGGAGAATCAGCTTGATTCTTCAATAGGCAAATCAGTTTGAGGAAAGGGAGCTCATGGACAATCCAATCATGGATCAATGTGTAATCCTTGATTAAATTCTGGACTGAATTAAAAAGCTACAAAGAATAAGAATATTTTGGGGAGAACTGGAGAAGACTGAATGTGGATTATTTCTTCAATAGCATTGTATCATGTGAAATTTCCTTGGTGTGATAATAGTACAGCAGTTAAAATGGGAGAAAGACATGCTAAGCCTTTAGGGGTGAGGCACCATGTTATTTGCCACTTACTTTATAATGTCTCAGATTAAAAAGTCAGAGAAAGAAACAGGTGAAACAAATGTGCAAAATAATCAAATCTAGGTGAAGGGAAAAAAATTGATAACAATAAACTTTGATTCTACACACTTTGTCAGCTTTAATACACATGATCAGAGTTTAATGTTTCTAGCACCCAGCCCTGTGGGATAGTATGGGATAATTCAACATCCAGAAATGAAACAGAAGGGATATGCTGAGTATATGTGTATCATGGGATGTTGATGATGTTATGTTTATATGAGTAAGACTAGAAGGATGGTTTAGTACGACAGAAAAGGAGACAGATTTGAGGCATAAAAATAAACCCGAGAAGGTGGTATATTATGCAATGTACCACAGCTTGCTCTTCTTCTTGACTATGACATGCCTCAGAGCAAATAGAGCTGACTTAATAGACTTTAAAATGGCTTTAGCCCTACTGGAGCACCATTCCCCTGGAGAGTAGGGTTACAGACTGTTCTTAAAAATTCAACAATCAGTAATGAAAATCTGCCATAATGAAGAGTCCCAAATCATAAAGGTCAAAATGTATGTTCTAACCCATGCTTAGTTCCTCATGCATATGAGCTGTCTGGCAACAGTCCCACTTCCCTAGAGACAACCAAATGCTTTATTCACCAATGACAGTTGTGACTACAGAAATAATCCTCTTAGAGATTGTTCTTTGTGATTAATAAAAATGAAAACAGAAGCTCTTGCACCCAGGTTACATTTTCAGGTCATTTCATGATTATTTTTGGCTCAACAATATTGAAAATTAAGTATTAAAAAAAATGAGATGCGTTTGAATTCCTAGATGAGACTGGTGACAATATCTTTTCTTACCTAGATTATTTGTAAATTAATCTTCTTTATATTAGTTTTCTTTTATTAGAACACAGGTTTCCCTATATGTTTTTGGCATATAGGTTACATAAGAAAACATAATAGGGATGAACTATAAAAAGGCCTCCTCTCTGCTCTCATGATGGTCATGATGGTCTTGTGTCTAAATATATCAACATAACTCATAGTTAGGACCTTTTTTGATCCTCTTAAACACAACCTAAAGTTCTAGTTCTAAAGCATTTCCTTCACATTTCATGGGCATTGCTCAATTTCTTTTTTCCATTTTTCCTTTCACAGGCTCTTCAATAAAATTGATTTGGAGGAGGGGGACACAGTATCCCAAATGCTGATAATATAAACAAAAAACCTAATAGCTGCTTTTCTCATAAATTTACATATAGTTAGCTTGGCTGGTGAGAGCACACTGTAGTATATGCCATAGAGGTTTTTTTATATGTAATCTGAAAAAATTTTAAATTTACAGAAGAGTTACAAAGACAGTGCAGAGAGTTCCTATATATCCTTTACCCAACTTCACCTACTGTTAACATCTTATATAACCATGGAATATTCATCAAAGCTAAAAAATTAACATTGGCGCAAGACTATTAACTAAACTATTCAGGTTTCCTAAGTTTCTCCAATAATATTCTTAGTCTGTCCCAGGATCCAATCCAAGATACCACGCTGTATTAAGTCATCAAGTCTTCTTAGCCTCCTCTAATCTGTGACAGTTTCTCAGTCTTTCTGTGTCTTCAATGATCTTGATGTTTTTGAAAAGGACGGGTCACATATTTTGTAGAATGACCCTCAATTTGGGTTTATCTGATATTTTCTCATGATTACACTGAGGTTATGAACTTTTGTGCCCCTCTTATTGCATCATCTCAGGGTGTGCAATTATAGGGTTTTAAAAATGCATATTTCCCTCTGGGAAAGAAAAGCATTATGCATCAAGTAATGGAAGAGAAAAATTATTATGATATTTTCTCTGGTGGCATTTTTGGCCTGCTGGCCATAAACCAACACTATAAGTTAGCAAGTAGGGTGTTGCAAGGACTCCAGTACTTCTGCCACATTCATCTTTGTAGGCCCTGCCAACCCTGCAGTGAGCACATGGAACATTCTCCCTGCCAGGACATACATCCTGTCTCTGTTCCATGTCTCTGCAATGCCTCTTCTAAGGGTGAACCATTCCACATCTGCTCTCCATCTTCTACTGTCAAAAACTATAACAACTAAAGGGAGTCCCTGACTGTTATTTGTTGTTGTTGTTCCAGCTAAGAAAATTGCTGATAACTTCAAAAAAAGGGCTATTAACTTTCCTTCTCTCTTTTATTTTCTCAATCCTCTCTTTTAATCTACATCAGACCAGAGAGGCACAGTCAAAAGCAATGCCCCATGGGAGTCCACATTCTTCCCTGAGTTAATTCTCACCTTGGAGATATTGGCTCAGATAATAATTATTATATCGTTGAAGAACAGGGAAAGGGGAAGAAGGGAAGGTGAGTCACCATGTATGTACCATGCTCAGCACTTTCCATCAGATCCCATTTAAATCTGAATACCTATGAGGTGAATATTATTTTCCCTATTTTACAGATGATGAGAGTGGAGTTCAGTGGGATTAAAAAAATTCTTCAAAGACAGCCAGGTAGTAAGGGGTAAAGACCAAAGGTCCCTCCCTTTCTCACCTGAGGTATGAATCATGCACTCTCTGAGTCCAAGGTTAAAAGGCATACATTTTCATGATATCACCAATCAAATCCAATCCTGATCCCATTCTTCTGGATGGTGGGTACTCCAATAATTACCCTGAGATATTTGGTAATGGCTATTTCTGCGGCTCTGATCCCTTTTAAAAGGCAGAGATGATGTAAACAGTGATATCCATAGCACACGAGGGTTTCACAAAGTTCTTATTCAATTCTATTCGATTGTATATAGATTGGACCCTGTTAGAGGTCTGAGAAGGATTTTGTTTATCTCCCTTAAAGAGTTTAGTGCCTCCCCTTTCATATGGCTAGTCCTACTCTAATACAAATGAGTATTATAAATCCTGGAATCCTAAAGTACAAACAAAAATGATTTCCCTGTTTCTGATGGCTCCCTGTGTCACACTCAACAATAACTAAGAATTCCTTGTAGGAATGTGGCAAAATGAGAAACTAAACACAAAGATTCTGACCTTTACACTTGGCTTTAACATTATTTATCTGTAAAGGTCCTGAATTTACAGAACAAATTTCTTCATGCCCAAGGTCCTAGGACTCTCTATTAAAAATGAGAAGTCCGGCTGATCACATAACTCTCATGGCAGCATGGGCTGCCCAGCACTTCCTGGAAACTTTTCCTCTCTTGTGAGATCCCGTGTCTGGGTCTCTGATTATTCCTCATGCCTAAGTGCCTACTTGATAATCCCTCCAGAACACTACGCTTCCAATACTCTGCATTGCTATTTCCAGCCCTTACCAGGAAACCTTAAACCTAAGGATGTGATCCTCCTGCACTGTCTTACTTCAGCCAACACAACACTGACCAGTTCCTCAGAGAAGGGAGCCATCTGTGGTTGTCATTAGAGATGCTCACAAATGTTCCAGGTCTTCTTTTCTTTTGGGCACGTAGCAACATGCACTTCCCTCCCCTCTACGAAGTTAGCTGTGGTCATCTTCAAATCCTAATTCTTCCCCTTGCTAGTTAAGTGACCTGGACAAGATAGTTAAAATCCCTGAACCTTAGTTTCATCTGTGACATGAGGAACACATACTTAATTCAGAGGGTTGTTGTAAGGGTTAAGTGAGTGTGTAAAGCACCTAGAATGGATATTGCAGGATTTCCCTTTTCTCATTACTGTAAACAGAATCAACCTTTACCTTCTTTCCACTCTACTCTCAGGGCATATAACTTACAGGCAGCTTTAGGAAATACATATTCACATAGTTTAACAGTTGATTTTTACAAGTTGTTCTTTCTCATCATAGTGGAAAAGGGTTGGCAAAGATTATTTCTTATAAAGTTTTGCAGTTCCAGCACAGTTCCAGGATATAGCATACACACAATAAATGCATATTAATTAAATGACTGACAGTGAATAAATGATGACCTCCACCTGGAAACTTGAATGCATTCTTCAAAATCCAGCTTATTGGCTCCCTCTTGACATCTTTTTTGATTCCTCCAGATACCTTTAGTACTTTCTTCCTTGCAATTACATTGAACCATCTATCTATCTATATACTATCCAATCTATTTTATAACACATAACATTATGAAATGTAGAGTTTGATATCGTAACTTGTGAACTCTTAAACTCAGACAAAAAGCAGCAACAGAGCAACTAGCACCATTAAATGAGTCATTATTATATGCTTGACTCTCTGCGAAGTACTTTATATAATCATTTAATTTAATCTTCCATCAGACCTATAATATAAAGCAGATATGCAATCACCATTTACACTTGAGGAAACTGAGGTTTAGAAAGATTAAATTACTTACTAAATGTCATAAAGCTACCAAGTATCAGGGTTGGAATTCTAGTCTCTTTGGCCCAAAGCCTGACCTCATAACCACTGCAGTATATGTCCTCTCTCTCCTATGCATCCCTGTAACATCCACCTCTGCCCCGCCCCTGCTTGTAGTAAGGTGCTTGGAATACAATGAGCATTACATAAACTTCATTGCATTAATTAATTTCCATAAGCTTTTATTTACTTTGAGTTCATTTATACATTTTACCCCAAATTTTAGCCATTTCAGATTGGAAAGCTTCCAGATCGAAGAGCACACTCCACATACAACGCTACTTTTGGCAAATAGATTCCAACATCTTGTCAAGCTAACAACCTGCCGCCACTGATACACAATAGAAACTGCTCAATTTCTATTTCCAAAAAAAATTACAGTAAATTATTTGTTTAAAAAATATAACTTAAATTAACATAATCAGATTTTTGTCTTACTTGGGTATTATATTAAGTAGCATTTAAGATGCTATTTATAAAAGTAGCATTTAGGGATGTCAAATGGTCGGTCACTCATTCATTTGTGCTAATGATGTTCAAGTCCCGACCTGCTATATGACCCATCTCTTTGAACTGTGGGCTTTTCTGAATTTTATCTGTTAATTTGAGCCTGATTTCTCAGCTGCTGTTTCTGTTTGTCCATGGACTTAACTCTTGTACTCCTGACTTCTGCTCTTCATAATCAGATTAATTCAGATAAAGCTGCTTCAGGGAAGAAGTCAAAACCATTGCCAATAATAGCAGTTGCCCTACTTCAGTCTATTTTCAACACTAGCTGGGAGATTCTGTTCACACCAAAGTCAGACCAGCACCACCACCCACTGCTCACAATCCTTGAGGGGCCTCTTACCTCACTCAGAGTAGAAGAAAGCCAAAGTCACCGCTATTGCCTACAATGTCCTACACGATCTGCATGCCTCTACTCTGATTTTATCACTGATTATTTTTTTTCCTAATCTATTCTCTTATAGCAGAATTGTCCTTTTTGCTCAAACATGCCAGGAACGCTTTCACCTCAGAGCCTCTGCACTTGCTACTCCCTTTGCCTTTTCCCAGAGAATTTCTCCCTCATGTCATCAAGGCATTCTCTGCCACCTTACTTAAATTTGCAACACCCTTCTTTGCTTTATTTTCAATCAGGATATTTATTGCTATCTAACATAGTATATATTTGCTTAAATTGTTGTGTTTATTGTCTAGTCCCCCTGAATACTATGTAAGCTCCATGACACAGGCACATTTCTCTATTTTGACCATGTTATGTTATGGAGCCTAGAGAAATACTTGGCACACAACAGATGCTCAAAACATATTTCTCAAATGATTGAGTAAATAAATGGACATGTCATTATCAGCTTTTGCAAATGTTTGAGGCATGGATTATTATTACTAAATAATACTAGCCAGTTTATAGAAGCTAATATACGGTCTTGTTTTACTAAATCTCTACATTTATCATTAATATTTTTATTTTTTAATGAAAATTTTTAAAGAATATGCTAAAGACAATATTATTTCCAAGATGAAGATTGACTCAAGTAGATTTAGTGCTTCTAATACTCTTATTGTCAATTTGCTGCTAAGGTAGATCAAAGAACAAGAAAACTGAAAGCCAAGGATGCATAGAGCTAAAGACATTAGTGTGGCTTTGAAGAGAAAGAGATCTGAGCCCTGGCATTGAGAGGAAGTTGCATAATAAGGAACATTTTCTCTCAGAAAAAGGGATGTGCATTTTGGGGGCACTACTTTGTTTCCCAGTGGAATACCATATTTTCATCGAATCCATGCCTTGACCTGATTTATAATTTTAAGATAATAGATCAAATGACCCTTTCTCATTATAAGCAAACCTTTCAATCTTTCTTTCTTAGCCTCAGCCTTAGACAATCTGAACTCAAGTTAATCTAAATTTATTTTTCATTATTTATCTAAACAATATCTACAATTAGTAAAAGTAGGCTATCATCTATTATCTAATACCACTTATAATGCTCCCTTTACTTGGAAAGTCTCCTCTAGGAGAAAGCCCAGCCTCCATCAAAAGCCATCTACCTACAGAAATTTTAAAAGAGGAAATAAAGAGAGAGCGCAACAGAGGCAGACACAGAGAGTCAAAGAGAGACAGAGAGACAGAGAGAGAATATTTAATTTTACTTTGACACCAAACAAGAGCTCTTCAATTATTTTGAAATCCTATGTGTGGTTTTTATTCTCCGGTGTTTTATTAAACATTCCCACCTCCCATAACCACTCCTCTCTAGTGAGTCCTTTTCTCTCATTTTCTCCCTTTCACTGCCACAGCCCTGGTCCACATCAGTTCTTCTGGTAAGGATTATGGTAACAGCCTTCTAACTAGTTTCCTTTCTAGAATCTTTACACTCCAGACAAAACTTCAGATCTGAAAAAAATATACCTGAAATTCAGATCTGCTCATCACACTGTTAAAAAAAAAAAAAAAAAAAAAAAAAAAAAGCCCGACAAAGTCCCATTGTCCACATGATAAAGTTCCAAGATCAAGTGGTTTAGCACGGCATACAAAGTTTTCCATAACCTGACTCTGATCAAATTTTCTTGTGCAACTCTAGCTAGCCAAGTCTAGATACATAGGACTATTCACTCTTTTGTTGTTTTGTAAAAAGAATAACCTTTACTAACTGAAAAAATAAAACAAAAAAATGCAAACAGTTTTTTTTGTCATTTATGCAGTTTCTGACAACCTTTTGGTAGAATAGGAACTGAAATCTACAATCTTTGTACAGAAATTGATTTTCCTGGGTCCTTGGTAGGTTGAGGAGATTGTTCATTTTTTCCTATTTATAAATCTTACATTTTTAAAATTGACCTCAAAAGTCTAAGTAGTCATGCAAATACTTATGCATAAACACACAAAGAAGTTATTTTAAGCTGAATCTACAAGGTATAGAAAACTGGGCAGACTGCTAAGCAATGCTTAGTTTAAAAACTCATTAAAAAGAAAATCTTTTGGATTGTTACAGTTTATGAAAAAAATACAAAAAAGGCAATTTGAGCAAAATAATACTATATTTAAAGTAAGACAATTAAAGATAGACTGATATTCTGGAGGCAGATTATTATTATTTGTTGTCAGATACTTTTACATGCAGTTTCATACTAAATAATTTAATTATAAACTAATTACACATAGATTAGGTATTTCCCAAGTATTTAAGTCTTAATGAACACAGAATCTTCTTTCTCATAAATTTTTGAGGCTCAGAAGCAGGTTGACTATGGAAAGGAAACAGAAGTGCCAAACTATTAAAATGCTAAAAAGAAGCTGCACCTGAATGTATTCAGAGTAATAAGACTAACTGTTACAAGGCATCTTTGGAAAGAGATAGAAAATCTTGTCAATCAATCAAAAGGACAGGATCTGGCATTCTATTCTTTTTACCCAAGTATTTTCCCCATGACAGTTTTTATTTGATGTCTTTGTTGAGCTCTTGCTCTCTATGCAAGTGGGTTTGATCTGTATCTAGAACTACAGTGATGGCTAGCAGGTCTGATCTGTACCCAGAGCTACAGTGAGTACTGGTCCTAGCAGTTAGTACTTGTTTTCTGGCATCTGGCTACAAGTTTGCCCATAACATTTGCAGGGCTTATGACAAGAGTACAAAAGGAGGTTGAGTGCTGTCCGCCTTCCTTTCCCACCAAAAACAGCTCTGTCCCACACAGTGAAGAGGCTCAAACACATGTGTGCACATGTACAATCTGGCCCACAGGTTTGAGCTCCTCCACTACAAACAGCCTCTCTTTGGCTCAATGGTTCTATGGGTGCACATGTCAGAGATGAGGTCTATAGACAAAGGAAGAGGTCCCTTCAGGCCTTGGGAGCAGGCTCAGGTTATTGGGTCAGGGCATTTCAGGGTTCCTGGTACATAGAGATGACCTAAAAGGGGTAGTGGAGGACCTAGTTGAGCATATCCTCTTGATCTGAAGAACACCTGTTCTGGTGGGATGAATGAGATCAAAGGAGGACCAGAGCAGGGCTCATTAAACCACAGAACACAGAACACAGCTACCCTGACTTTGTCAAGTTCTTGATGAAGAGTAAGGATGGAGTACCAATAAGTATTTCAGCAGCTGCTAATACCATGAGAATGCTGCCATGCAGGCGTAAGGAACAAGGTTGAGGAAATTGGAGGTCATACACAATGCTCAGTTAAACTGGGCTTATAAGATATTCCCTATGCTTACTTTTTATCAGAGACCCTGCTATACACTGAATGTTTGTGTTCCCTCCAAATTCATATGTTGAAAGCATCTCCAATGTGATGGTATCTGCAGGTAGGGTCTTTGGGAGGTGATTAGGTCATGAGGGTAAAGCCCTCATGAATTGGATTAGTGCCTTTATAAAAGAGGCCCCAGAGTGCCACCTAGCCCCTACCACCATAAGAGGACACAGAGAGAAGATGGTCATCTATGAAACAGGAAGCAGTCCCTAGCCCTCCTCACCAGACCCTGAATCTGCTCGTGCTTCACCTTGGACTTCTGGGCCTCCAAAACTGTGAGAAATAAATTTCTGGTGTTTATAAGCCACCTAATCTGTGGCATTTTTGTTATAGCAGCCCAAAAGGACTGATATGCTTTGCTCATGCACATCCTTCTCTTTGAATACTTTTTCTTTCTTGTCTGCCTGGCAAATTCCAAGTTTTTTTTCTTTTTTTTTTTTTTTGGTTTGTTTGTTTTTAAGCCCAGGTCAAATGGCTACTCTGTATAGAACTTTTCCCAATTCACCACCAGCAGAACTAACTTATGTTCAGATATCACTTTGCATATAACTCTACCTTAACATTGCCACATAGCATTGCATTTGTTTATGCATATTTTCTCTATTAGAATATTAGTTCATTGAGCACATGGATTGTGGCTCATTCTTTACTCCAAACAAAATACATTACTGATATATACTAAGGATACTATTTGTTGACAAATTGAATTAAACACATATATTAGGTTTTCTATTCCTATACTGTTCTGTTCATCTTTATCTTGAAGCTAATGTTTATCGATGTCTTTTGTGAAAAATGTGACATAATATTCAGATATTATATAACCAGGAAGGTCTACAGTAGATATATTACCTTCATTGATCAGGACTATCAGTTGGATAGCAAAGGGCCAGACAGAAAATATTTTAGGATTTGCAGACCATACAGTCTCTTCCCTACCACTCAACTCTACTGTTGCAACACAAAAAAAGCATAATAAGATGTAAATGAATGGGTATGGCTGTGTTCCAATAAAAGTTTATTTACAAAAATAGGTGATGGGACAGATGTGGCTCTCATCTAGACCAGTCTTTCTCTACCATGATTACACAAAAAAATAAGGCATTTTAAAGAATAGGAGGAACAAGACCACTGCATTGGGGTCTGAACCAAAGCAGAACTACCTGCCCATTAATTCCCAGTGAAGTATGGAGATATGGATGGTGGAAATCGTGTAGTACCACTCCACAGCAGTTCAAGGACTTCAGATATTACACAGGAATTAGAAAATGGTAAGGGAAAGAAGGTTTTTAACACTAGCCCTCCTGTTGATGAGGGAAGACCTTCAAATTATATTACTAGAGTGCCTATTTCATCATCCTCTTCTCCTACCTTTGATCTGAGATGATATATCTGGGCCAAATCCCAATAAAGCTGAGGTGAACAAGCTTTTAACTATAGTGACTTACATAAAGTCATCTCTGTCCCGAGGATCTTAGGGCCCTTGAGAGCTCCCTCTTAACCATGTCCTCTTGCTTCAGGAACTACTTTCAGGCCTTGCTTTCTGAACCTGCTCACTCTACCCAGCCCCATTTGAGGACCCTTCATTTCAATTTTAGCCCTTGATTCCTAACTTTCTCTTTAAACTTGAAATTGCTGATGTCTTCTTGTGTGAAATTCAGTCTTTGGTTTCTCTCTGCCCCAAGCTCAAAGCTCCAGGTCACCTCCACTCAATCCCACAATCAAATAAGGCTTCTGTGGATCCAGGACAGGTCAGAGTTCTGAAAACAGAACTTGAACAAACGAGGAAGCCAGACACCACCTTTAAAGAAAATATTCTCCCTTTTCCTTGACAACGAAGAACTCAAGATCATTTCTGTGAGAACTCAACCTTGTCTTTCTTCATCAGAAGTAATGTGAACATTTTAAAAAGTTCAGAACCATTATATTCTATCTGTTAGATGTTAAGGAAGACTAGAAGAGGAAAAAAGAAAGGAACATATCCCACAGATAAAGAGCAACCTGACTATTCCAACCACCTAATTGCCTATGCCTTATATTTTGGTTTCTTCACTTGGCAGATTCCAAATTATCTTCACACACATTCCAAATTTCAGCTGAACCCCCAAGAATTGAATATTTTTCAAACAGCTATTTTATATATATATATATATATATTCCCATAATAAAAGATATACAAATAAACACATGAGATAGATGTGTATGTGTGTATGTGTACATATTGTATGTATAATAACTTCCCTCAGAAATATACATTTCTCATGAGCTTTGGGTAATTTGAACCTCAAGCTTGTCTACATGTTAGTTTTTCCAATTTTCACATATAAATTCACATTTGTTTTTAAGTTTGAATTTGATACTTGTGTAACTTTAATCTATCAGTACAGCCACAATAAAATCATTGACTACTGAACAGAATTTTAAAAGAAAAATATATAAATATATTTATAATCATATTCTATATTTAAAATTTATTTATCACCTATTAGGTACAAGATACTATTCAAAGCTCTTTACAGATTTTAATGTGTTTAAAAACAACACCATGAGATAAGTTTCATGAGTATACCAATTTTAGTGAAAACAAAAGAGGTACAGAAAGTCACAAATACGTGTGGCAGAGAAGGGATTTAAACACAGGGTATAACCCAGCGTCTTCACTCATAACTACTTCTGTTTTTTTTTTTTTCCAAACCAATGTTATGATGTACTAATTTTATATAGTAATCATAAAAGAAGAGTCTTCAAAGAAATTGCTATTGTAAACAAAATATTCATGACAAGAAAGAATAAAAAGAAGGCCAAGTCTGAAAACATATACACCTACACAAAACTGAGCTTCACCTAGGGAAGTTTATGTGCCTATTAAAATATTCTAATTAGCTGTCTTTTATTTTTTCCTTGTTTTCCATCTTCATCTCTTCCATAATCTTCAAATGGAAATGGGATAGATGTGTAGTTGTTAAATCCACAACAATTTACTAGGAAAAGCTAAAGCCACATACTATAAGCTTTTTATTGCAGAATAAATGACAGATTTTCCAAAAGTAGTCATTGTTAGCAATAGAAAATTCTGAAAAAATTTCACGCAAAACAGTGAAAGCTGAAAAACTCCTTGGCATACAGAGAGGATCCTTAAAACTTCTGGTTCAATCTTGTGATCACTTTTGACCCATCTCTGAACATTTTCCAACAATACGTCAAGAGATAATGTTTACATTTAAAAAAACCCCTGTCATCATTGCTATTGAACACTTTTCTGGTGAGACTGTTAACTGGTATAACCTTGTACAAAGTTATTTGTTAAACAAATAGTATATACTCCAGGATATCATTATAAGGAAATAATCAGAAATGCAAATCAGGATTTATATACAATGATATACATAATTAAATTTACTAAAATACATTTACAATCATGCCAACTTAAATGGTATACTCTGGAATACTTGGATGAGTGAAGAAGTACTTTAATTCTGCAGGGAATAAAACCAAAACACAAGAAAAAAATGGTATAGAAAAATAGTCCTAAATAGTATCGTTTCATAAAGCACTGGACAAGAATATATATGTTTTATATATATATATATATATAAAATTTGATTTCAAATATATAAAATTACACTGAAAGCTGGAGGGTCTATGAGGGAAAAAAAATTGTGTTGTTCACTTTCATGTTTCAGGCACCTAATTCAATATCAGGAACATAATTCATGCTCAATGCAAAAAATAAAATTAACAAATGAATAAATATTTATAGTTGGATACCTGGTCAGCAGTCCTTTAAAGACCTCCCCATTTCCAACTCCTGAGCTGATTGTTTATCTTGAAAGACCAAGAATAGCTACACAAGCAGACATTCTCTATTCAAAGGAAGGGTCATTTGCATTCTCTTTTAGCATCACAAAATTAAGCACTAGAGCGTTTTTATTTGTCCATGAAAAAAAAGATAATAGCCTAGTTACAATCTCATAGGATTCTTGTGTAGTTTAGATGACTCAAGGCATGGAAAGCGTTTCACACATAAACATATAGCACTAAAGAAATAAGTGCTACAATTACTGTAGTACATTTGTTCCTTGGTATCTGAGGAGAATTGGTTCCAGGAACCCCACAGATACCAAAATCTGAGGATGCTCAAGTCCCTTGTATAAAATGGCATAGTATTTGAGTATAACCTAGGCACATCCTCCTGTATACTGTAAAGCATTTCTAGATTACTTATAATACCTAATAAAATGTAAATACTATGTAAATAGTTATAAATACAATGTAAATGCTATGTAAATTGTTGCCAGCCTGTAGCAAATTCAAGTTCTGCTTTTTGGAACTTTCTTGATTATTTTTCCCCGAACAATTTTGATCTGCCCTTAGTTGAATCCTTGGAAGCAGAACCTGGGGATACGAAGGGCTGACCGTAAATTGAACCCCTTAGGGCCTATTTAGATGCACAATGTGATTTTTTTGTTTTCTGCCTGCTTTTAGTTCTATTTTCCGTAGTGTCCATCAATGTCAGCGTGTTAGCTAACAGTGTGTCTAATACTTAGTAGATCTTGCCTTATCATCCTTCAGTTAAAATCCCGTAACGTCTCCCCTGTATTTGTATGACAAAATCTAAACTCCTCATACTGACATAAGAGACACAAGATGGCCTGGCACACCTCTACCTCTCCTGTCCCATCTTCCACGAGTAGGTGCCCTCAGCCAAACCACATTTCTCATATTCCCTCAATTCTCTACTTTGTGCACTTTGCAATGCTGTACCCCAGCTTGAAATACAATTTTCCGTTGATCTGACTTCTAATCTTCCTTTAAAATCACAACTGTCACCTTCTCTCTCTTCCAGCTGGATCTGGGGTCCCTCTTCCATACATGCCTCAGTGGCCTCTGATGTCATTGCAGCTTTCCTTGACTGACCTCCACCTAGACTGGCACATGTTCAAGGTCAAGTACTGTGTCTTAGTTATCTTTTCCAGTACCCAACACAAAGCTTAGCCCCAGATAGAGGCTCAAGACATAATTACGGGGTGAATAAATTGCCTAGCATAGTGTTTTCAGCTGACTTAGTATGGACACAAGAACAGAGCTTTATGAAATCATTTTATTGATGTGCTACTACACTGAATTAGTTAAAATTTACAGTATTCAGTTTCAAAACCAAAAAGGCTTGATTTTACAGAGAACATTTTAATAATTTAAGGCAGATTTACCAAAGAGGCCAATTAAGCATAAAAGCACATTTAGTATGGACCTAGCTTTCCAAAGGTACCTTGCAAATTAGAAATGAACCACTTTATGTTCATAGGCATCTCATTGGCACGCCTCATTTTCTAATACAGCACTTTATTGTTATAGGCTTTGATCATCTGCCTTTTTTTTTCATCATTAGCATATGTGTAACCTTGTGTGTAATAAAGGCATTTATAATATTTCAAATACCATTAAGACTCCTTTCCTAAAATAGTCTAACAGCTAATGGGAAGGATTTAATACTTTCTTTCTAACAAAATAGAAAATGATATTTTTCATTTTCAAACGGTGACAGTGTTTATCAATGAAAAAATAAGAGCTTAGTAAGATTAACTCAAAACAATGAAAATTTATAAATAAATTTTTAAAAACATGAATATCTTGTATTAAAAAAAAACTAAAGCAAATTTGTTTTGTAAAACTGGGTAAAAGGCAGAAAAAGAGGGTTTACCAAGTAACACAATGGGCCAATAAACATAAAAAATAAATATCCTAAGTGACTAGAAATATACTTTCTTCATTTGTAAAAGGAAGTCAGTGTTTCCACATAGTATTATAGTTGTCATATATAAGATCATTAATGTCACAAATGTCATTTATAAGGTGATTTAGGCAGAGTAGGCACACATTCAACTAGGGAAATGTAAAGTCACACATTTCTTTGGAAGGCAACTTGGTAATATTTACCAAAATTGAAAATGCAGGTATTCTTTGACTTAACTGTGCTTCTAAAACTTTATCCTGCCATATACTATTAAAATTATTTTAAAGGTATGTAAATGTATGTTCAATGCACCACTTTCTGTGTCAGCAAAAAAACTAGAAACAACTTAATGCCCATTAATTCATGTATAATTACATACAGTATTATACCTCCACACAATGGAATACTATACAACCATTAAAATAAATTGATTGTTTTAGTTTTTACTGAATTTTCTTTTATAATTTTAGCTTTTTTCAAAAATGTTTACTTTCTTAACTGTTTATTATAAAATACTTATAGATTTATAGAAGGCCTCTTTCCATCAACATGAAATATTTCTCCATTGGTTTAGCTATTTAATTTCATTCATCAGTTTGTATTTTTCCTCATATAGATCTGTATATATTTTATTAGATTAATACCTAAATATTTCACTTGTGTGGGTGCTAATGTGAATGGTGCTGTGTTTTTAATTTTAAATTCCACTTGTTCATTGTTGGTATATAGGAAAGCGATTGACTTTAGTATGTTAGCCTTGTATACTACCACCTCACTTATTAGTTCCAGGAGTTTTTTTGATGATTCTTTTGGATTTTCTACAGAGACTATTATGTCATCTGTGAACAAAGACAGTTTTATCTTCTTTTCAAAGAGCTCTAAAGATATAGTTCCCATAAAGCCTTCATCCTGATTTTCTTAATATCAACATCTTACATAGTCCCAGTGTATTTATCAAACTAAGAAATTAACACTTTTATTTTTTAAATTATTTATGTATTTTAAAAAAGCTACGTCATTTGAAATAGATCAATAACATATAGTAACTGTAGAATAATCAAACATAGATAGGTAGGCGACCTCTTAAGATCAGTTTTCTAATAGCAATTTATCAAATGAATCTAGATTTACTGGTCATTTGTGACATTTAAATAGCAATAAATTAGCAGCCTGTCTTATATATGATTTTTTCCCCCTCAGTGCCACAACTAAACCCCATTGTTCTATAAATTAAACAAATGAAAAATAAAAATATCAGTGATATGCAAGTATTTGTGTTTCATCCTCTCTTATTTATATGATTATTTCTTAAAGACACACTGAATCAGTACTACATGAGCAGATTGAATTGGAATTGTGAGGATAGATAGAAAATCTTTTTAAGTCTGTTTCAATAGAACTAGAAGAATCTAAGGAAAGACTGTATTTGTTAATTGGTCCTGCCCTTCTCTGTCCCAGCCCAGATTCCTCCCCTGAACCCTTCCATACAAACTCTGTACGTAGAGTCAGTCCAATAAGCAGACCTGCTCAGAAAATTTCTTCTTTTCTTTAAGCCCTACCTACATGTACACTCCTACTGATGTTATCATTCAGAATACCTTACCTTCCTTTTACCCTGGGAGTAGACTAATTTAAGTAATATGCAACAAGCAGAATGAAGGCCTTGACTTTTACAATGTATGATAGTAATTCATGTACTGAGTTGCTAAATAATAACAAATGCCTGTAACTTCTTTTTGCAATCATCTGAGGAAATGGATTAATTATAAGTGAGGATACTTTATTTTAACCCTTTTAGAAGTTATTTTTTAAATGAGCATTTTCACCCACACAAAGTTAGGGTCTTTTTGGAGGGACGCACTCTCTCATAACTTATTCACATATAGATAAACACTTTATTAAGACCAGGAAATTAGGAAAAAAAACTTTAGGAAGTTATCATAGTATTCTGATACAAATAAATGACACATTATTGACAAAGTTGGAAATTCAAAATAATTACCTTTATACAATAATAGATTTGACTTCTATTTCTTATAGTAAACTTACTAAACTGTCCTGCATGGTTTAGCCTTTTCCTTTCTGCAATCTACTGTCCTTTCCTTGATAACATATTGTAGAAATAAATTAACTCATTTGTTATTCTATGACATTTTAGTATTTAAGCTGTCACTTATGCTTTTATTTTAAAGAATAATCACTTGTGGATTCTCAGTGTTTTTCTTCTTATGTATTTTTTGGCATTCCTTCAGTGTTCTTTCCTGCTATTAACTTTAATCTGTGAGACCATATACATGAGAACTAAGAGGAATTTAATGAGAGAGAAAGTATAGTATGTTCCTATTACTGACATCTCCATGAATTTTATAACACTCATTTTCTTTTTAGTACTTTTAAATCACTTATAAAAAATGGACTGACAAAGTTATACTTTATTTGTAATGAGCAGTATGTGGCACTTGAAAAATAGCAGATAATGCTAACTCAACAGTAATGTAATCTACGACAGTGCTACACCCCTCTTTCCCACCAACTCGAACGATGTACTGAATCATTGGCAAGTGTAAATCAAAAGGAAACTTACATGTAGGACAAAACCTGTTGTTTCTCAGAAATCCTGAGGATTAACTAACATGTATAAACACAATCTAATAACTGCAAATAATATACAAATCCAAATGCATATTATTTATATTGCACAACATACTGGGCTTATATAATTAAATTAATAAAAATGTAATTAGTGAAAAAATTCTAAGTATTGTGCCACAATTATTTCAGTTTCATCTGTTTTTCTGATTTATGACTCATATTTGGAATTGGCTGCTCTTGAACATTTACTCTGATGTTCAGTCCAGGCCTCCGAAGACTATCATTGGGTTCTCCCATCGGCTCAGATTCTCATATTTGAACTTAGTGCACGTCACCTGAATGTTTCAAAGTCACCTCAAACTCAATGTCCTCACAACTTACTTACTCTATGTCTTCTCCTTTTGAATATGGTTCTATAAACACGTAGATGCTTTTATGACATTATTTTACGACATTATTTTCAAATCAGAAATCTGGGAGTCATTCTAAACTCCTTTTTTCTCATTGCTACACATCCAATAAATCATCAAGACTTATAAACTCTATCCTGGACACATTTCTGGGATCTTATTCCTCCTCTCCTTCCCCGCAGTCCTTATCACCTCTTACTGAAACTCTTACCAAAAGTTTCCACCATAGCAGCATCACAAACCTGGAAGGACCTTAAATTCTCAGCATACCAACTTTTCTGTTCCTCATGTTTGAAGTCGTTCTTACAATATTATCTTTTTCCATGAAGATTGTGAAAATCAAGGAAAGGATGTTTCTAGATTTATAATTCTTATGTAAATTTCTATTTGGGGAAAACAATATAGAAGAGTAGAAAAGTGCATTGGATTTGTTTCAAATAGATTAGTTTTAGAACTTCAGAGTACAAATACTGTTTTTTTGTTTAAATTTGGCTGAATGATGCAAATACCCAGAATATCAACATCTTACATAGTCCTGGTATATTTATCAAACTAAGAAATAAGAAATATCATGACAGTCTAGTCATTAGCAAAATGAGGATGATATTTCCTGATAGAGTTCTTACTGAGATTAAATTAGTGAATTAGATATAACATACAAACTTCTTGTCTATCAACTCTACTATACACTTACCTTTCAGTTACCAGACATTTATATGTTTATTTGGTTTTTGTTATGGGTTGAATTGTGTTCCCCCAAAAAGATGTTGAAGTACTAACCCCCAGTACCTATGAATATGACCTTATTTGGAAATAAGATCTTTACAGATGATCACACTAAGATAAGGTCATTTGGTTGGGTCCTAATCCAATATGATTGTGTTCTTATAAATAGGGGGAATTTGGGTAGAGAGACAGACACTTACAGAGGGATGACAATGTGCAGACACAGGGAGAAGACTATCTAAAGCCAAGGAATCCCTGAGACAACAAGAAGCATGGATCAGATTCTCCCATACAGCTCTCAGAAGAAATTAACCCTGCCAACAGCTTGATTTCAGACTTTGAGCATCCAGAACTGTGAAACAATAAATTTCTATTGTCTAAGCCACCCAGTTTGTAATACCTTGTTAAAGAACCCTCAGCAAAGTAATGCAGCTGTTTTATTTGTTTTATATAAATGTGTCCATTCTTGTGTTAATTGTTTTAGAAGGTTAATTAAGAAAAAAGACTCACCTGGAATACGTAGATCACTTGTCATGGCACTTAGTAAAGTTCTCAGGTAACTAGGTAATTAATGAAAGATATTTATAATGCCAGACATGAAATTCTATCATACTCAGAGGAAAACATGTTCAAATAATTACCCTTACATTCTACAGAGCCAAAGGGAAGGCCTCATGATCAAAAGAGAAGCTAAAAAAAAGTCATTCATGTAACATTTTTCCTTAAGTTCTCTCTGTATGACTATCACATGGAATTCTGTGTAGCTCTTTCTAACTGTTGGAAATTGTTCTATTAAAGAGGATGCTATTAGAGAGACCAGAATCCACTCTAGCTAGTGGTGGATTCGTCATAGCATATTAAGGTACTGAATCACTGGGAGGGCTAAATAAACCGACTTTAGGTTAAATATTTAGTAACGAATCCTAAAGCTACCCCACAGAACAAGGATCAAGGGGAACTGCTATCTTTTCCCAATCAGGAAGTCTCTAGCTTTCAGGCACCACACAGTGATCAGGAAAACAACAGCAGTGGCAGCTCCAGAAGCCCAGCATACCTGCTACAGCTGGCACCAATAAGATCTATGCCACATTCCCTGCCTCTCAGCATCCACAAAGTGGCTAACAAGATGCTGAGACCTCTGTTAACTCTTCCACAGAAGCCCTAAATACCTCTCTGTTGTGTTTTTCAGCTGATAGGACGGAAGCCACAGAAAGAGAGCTTTCTGAGAGGTCATGAGATTGACTGAACCTGAATCAAATCATATCAGGAGCTCCAGCTGCAAGAGAATCTTGAAAATGTAGGTTCTAGCTTTCCATATTCTGCTATTCATCAAGACCCATTGGAAGTGGGATGGTGTTGAGCATCAATCTACCATACCCACCAGATAAACCAGCAATGTTTGTCTGATATGGAAGTAGCTGAGTGCCCAATGAAATTTCTTGTATAGGAGCTCTTACTCTTCATTGTCACTGTCTATTTCCTTCTGGAAAATCTCCAGTTTTGAAGCCCAAACTCTTAGGCTACACTGCCTGCTACCTTTCTTTGTTGTAGTAATTTAAAGATGTAATTTAATTACTTTCCCTCATACCTTAAATATTTTAACATCTGGCTCAAAGCCACTTTCTTTTTTCCAGTCAGAATTCTTGATGATTCAACATTCATGCAAAAGAATCTTGACCTTCTTGTTTTCAATGATTTGATCCTCAATCATATCTTAGCCACCCACTTTCAAGGTCATGCTATGTTCTGCTAACATCAAAGGCTACACCCTAATTACCATAATCTAAATTCTAAATATCTCATTTCTATATACCATTTTCTGTACTTCTAACTATTCCCTCAAATACCCAAAATTCAGTTATTCTCCAAAGCTAGGAGTATCCACATCCACTGCATATCATCTCTTCATTCTACCTCATGTCCTCACATCCCTAGATACCCATCTTAGATACTGTAACCCATCATTATAATCTTGCAGACATCTTCACCTTTCCAAGCATCGCCTTGTCTTCTCCAGTACTCTCTAAATCACTTTTCTTGCCTTATAATTTTCCCTAACACCTTTCTATCCATCCATCTATCTTCTTCTTTTTTCACTTGACAATAATTTCCACAAGGCCAAAGACTGTTTTGTTCACTGCTGTCGCCTCAGAATGTACCATAATGTCTGGCATGTATTAAGAACTCAAAAAATATCAACTGAGTAAGTAAATGACATAGTTATCTTGTAATAATTCCTTAATTTAACTAGAACACTGGCTGTCACGTTATAGGTACTCAAATATTTTGTTGAATAAATGAGTCATAAAGAATTGCAGTTCTAAGTTGAAGCAAGCCCTTACAATTCTATTTGGTCTACCCATTTAAAGCTAAATGGAAAAGTCCATTTTGTAAAGTCAGTGATACACAAGAAATACAAAGGTATCCTATTCTTTTAGTTATATGAAATTTGAATATATATATATTTGAAATTTTTCCTCTTTTTTATTTTCCCTCATAAAATTTCCCACCTTTTTAATGATAATTTCTTCAATTAAAGTTAACAATATAATTTCTAAAGATTAAAAATATATGAGATAACTAACTGAATGAATTCTCAAATTGGCCAATTAAAATAACTATATGTTTTATTAATGTTGTACTGAAACTCTTATTCTCTTCAAACTGATTCTATCCTCTTCAATTTTGTCTTTAAGAAAGGAAATTAAATAGCTTGAAAATATTTAAAGATTCATTTCAATGATGCCTTTCAGCAGTCATAATGTAGTTCCCAAGCTATTAATTACATCAGGTAAGTCAACCATGACAATCTATTAATAGGAAATGGAGAAGAAAATTAAATTAGGAGAAATTATTTGAACTGATTAGCTAATTATAGTGAGACCCACATTACATAAGCATGCAATAGGAGAGCCTACATCCGTACACTTACATGCATGTAACTTTGATTGTTTACAGTGATGTTGCTTTCATTACTATAATGAGCCATCCAGAGATCTACAGTATGTCAAATCGCATGAAATAGTATATTTTAAAAAAAAGTTTCAAGTCCTGTGTAATTAACATGCTGCTAAAACCTGCACAATCTTTAGCTGTAGAGGCATATTACACAAAATGCTATTTAGAGCTTATCATAATATTTATGATGGATTATTTTAAAAATGGAATTATCTGGGTTTATTCATTTGTAACCTCTCACAATGCAAAAGACAACTGTTGTTTTCTTCCCTTTTTCCTTTCTGCCTTCTTTCTTTCCTTCCTTCAACAAATATTTTTTGGTGACCTACTATGTGTCAGGTACTTTGACAGGTTTGGCAGAATAACAAATAACAAGACAGACAAGGTGTCTGAGATCTGAAGGTTAAGAAGCAGTCAGTCAAGGGAATAGCTGTGAGGGAGGGGTCAGGATGCTTTCCTGAGAGCATACACACAACATTTCTGGTGGGAAAAGCATAGTATATTCTAAGAGCTAGTGTGTTGGGAACAGAATGGATGACAGTAAGTGTGTGAAAAGAGAGTAGGTAGGCAGCACTCATACCATGCAGTGTCTGGTAGCCCAGGGAGGGAGTTTGGATTCTATTGTAAGTGCAATGGGAAGCCAGTATAGTGTTTTTTGGGAGGGAGGAAAGATGGGGTAGTGTCAAATTATCAAAGTATCATAAAAGATAATAGTTAAAACTTCTTTTTATTATAGGCTGTCCTATTTTGTATTTAATGTTAGAGAATCACATAAATCCAGAAGCTATAGAACATTTTTTTTAAAAAAAGAGTGGTGTTAAATATTCATAGATGGATTGCTAGAGTATAACTAAATGACTAGAGTTAATGGAAAACAACCTATTCCTGACACTTACAGATCTAAGGAGTCACACGAAAGAAAATGTGTGGCCTAATGATCACTAACAAAAGATCAAAGTGAGTTTTGAGCCTTCTACACACCCTAGATAACAGCCCTTAATAAATACTGCTCAATACAGTAACTCTAGTGAGTGGTAATTTGACATATTAATCATCTAATTGAGGTTTATTCTAATCTTTACTAATCATGAATTCTTGGGAAAGAGCCAATATATTGCAAGCTTCTGCAATGTATGATCCACAATAGCAAGAGCAGTTTATGTATAAGTACTCAATATGGCTGTTTTCTTAATTGAAGTATGATTTTTAGTAGTGATAAGGCATCCAAATGGAAAGATTTTGAAATGTTAATAGACTTTTGTTAAAACCATTGCACATTTTTATATACAAATCAATTTTTTTATCTTATGAAGAAGTTAAATTATCAATACATTCAGAACTGCTTGATTTTGTATTATAAAGTTTACACTCTAGGTTGTTATGTAAAGATAAGAGCAAGAATTGATTTTTTGCAATTGTTTTTATTCCAACCAAACATAATCAGAGAATACATTTGTCTAGGGGAATAAATTACGATGCATTAAGGAAAATACTTAAAATATAGCTTTTTATGTGTATTTGATCCATCATGACTTTTTGAAAATATTAAATCTGTAGATGTGAATACGTAAAAAATATAAACTGGACTGCAAACATGCACTATTCAAGATATTTAAAGCTAGCTATTTAACTGCTTCAAAATAATCTGTTGCAGGTTATATTTTTCCTTTGATTCTACTGCCTATTCCTCCCCCCAAAATGAATAAGTATTCTCATATGTACACATATACCTTCTTTTTAGAAATATGCATTGACCCTCTAGTGTGGATTCTATACATAAAATACAATATAGGCAAAATTCAATGTAACTCTATGTGTCTCTATGTTCAGAAGATATGATACATTAAAATAGACTATCATTCCTATCTGAAGATTAGCTCTCTGAAAAAAATGTTTTAAAAGTTCTCATACAGAAAGCTTTAGATATAAAAACTTGAATCAATCATTCTACATCTCTTTAAGTACATAATAGAAATATTTCTGACTAGGAAATCACACAAGTTTTCTGCCCCCAAGTTCCTTCTAGCTCAGTAGTACAATCCATCCTACATATTACTGCAAAAGTTACATCACTTCTTCATTTTACCCCACTTTGTTTCCCTCCCCTCCAAATTTTTCCTTAGAAGCCCTTTTCTATGATAATAACTCTCTTATTTAATTCTTCACAGAATTCTTTTCCACCTGCCTGCCCTGACTGAAACCAAGCTTTCTTTGGAATGCATCACTCTCCTACCCCCTTATTCATGGGGACAATATTCTGTATTAGTTAAGGTAATGGTAGCTTCTACAACAGAAAAAGTCTTAAATCTCAATGGAATTGTTTTCTAATCAGTGGGCCTGGGAACTTTGTTCCACACACTCTATCAAGGACCCAGGTTGATGGAAGTTCTGTGGTCTTTAACATGTTGCTTCTAGTTTGCTTGTGGAATCAACACGCACCTGTCAAAAGATTACATGGGATTTTACAGGCCAGAAACTTGTGCTTGCTTTTGTGGCCACTAATTCATTGGCCATAAATCTGTCAGATGGCTGCTCTTAAGAGCAAGGGAAGAAGGGACATATCCTGTAGCCCAGTGCCTGGAAGGAAAGGAAATCGGTTTTGCTAAACAGCTAACCAGTCTCTCTCAGTCTCCTATGCTTCATGTACAACAGGCATAAGGCTTGCTGGCATTTTTCTATTTAGTAAATAGTTCTTTATTCATTGAGACCCGTATAGAAATCACACCTTCTTAGAACTGACCACCTTCTATATTCTCATCAATGTGAGAAGTTTTAGTCTTCATGTGGTTGACCCATTCCAAAACCTAGCTTCCAGTTTTGTTTTGTCTTTTAAATTTATTTCAACATAAATAAATATTCTTTGCCTTCCACCTCTTCTGCTACATATTCATGGATGCTCGTGTGCACTGCTTTACACATTCTGGTCATTTGAACATTTGAATTATTTCAATTCTTGAATACTGTGTCCTCTTTCTCATCTGCATGCCTCTTGAAAATGCTATTTGTTTTGGCAAAGCTCTATTTATAAGGGATTTTTTCCTGCCCTTTCCTTCCCCAGTCTGAGGGTGGTATCTGTACTCTGTGTTGTCTGAGAAACTAGAGCTTAAATCCATAATGTGAAGGATACTGAAAAATGAAAAATTTCTACTAACTTCAGCAAGAGCTTAGACTGAATTTTTCTACCCAAACCTCTTGCCTTGCTAAACCCATACTGACTCATGAATAGCAGCTAAACCATGGCCCCAGTGCTGCTCTCTCTAAATCCAATTTAAGTTGCTATGTTTGTGGTAATTTATTATTTAGCACTAGGAAACTAATCCAGATCATTTATCTATGTTTTCCTAGCACTGTGTACTAACTTGGTTACAACACTTAACATACTATAAATGTGGTTCATTCACATCTTTCTTCCTGGTGAGACTCTGAGTTTCTTGAAGGCAAGAAGCACATCTCATCTATAAAATTTAATAAATCAGTAAATATTTTATTGTTGAATTGATAATATACTTACACAATAAAATTCCTATAAATTTCTCCACTATGCTTGTCTAAGAAATCTAGTCATTAGTAAAAGAGATAAAATTTAAAAATCAAGACATTCTAATAAAATCTAGGTCTCAGTAGTGGACATTGTTGGCTTCTTTTCTCCTTTCTAAATATCCAGATTTTAGAACAGTTGTTTACCCCTCCTACGTGCATCCCAGGTAGTCTGGGAAAAGCTAATTAATCTCCTAATTTCAGAGTACCTTTTTGACTTGAGATAATCAGCATTTTTACTTCTTTGTCCTCAGGACACTATCTTAGGGATGCACCCTCAGTGAAGCTCTTACTTGGAATCCTGAAATAGAAAGTGTTCTGTCTTCTACTAGATGTGAATAAAGATTCATGTGGCCCTGGTTGCTAATGGAAGATAATTTGTGGCTGTGAGTTTTGCCTGTTTGGGGATGGAGAACACATTTCTGGAGGGCAGAGCAGAGAAACAGATGAAATTGTGTTCTTGATGACACAGTTCAAGTACTGTACCACCTAGTACTGAGTCCTACCTTCTTTTTGGATTTTGAGTTACTGGTAAATCTCTTCATGGTTTAAAACTAGTTTTAGATGGGATTTTGTTGCTTTAACATAAGACACAATTTCTAAAATGGACACAGTTTCTAAAACTATGTTCTTAAGGCATTACTAGGATTTGATATAAAGTAAACATTTAGTCATTCAACTAGGTGTCTATAGAATGTCAAATAACTGAATTGATAATTTTGACATGTTAATACATTCCTCATATGATAATGTAAACAGAAAATAATATATTTTTCAGCTTAATGTTAAGTTACAAAACTAGAAGTAACAAATATCAGATATTTAAAAATATTTAACATACTTGATTTCTTAATGATATTTATCTCTATCTCCTCATAGTCAAACAGTTCTGCATAGGTTTAGTCCACATATGATTTATATCTGTTTTAATAGATATAGTTATTCATATTTTTGAATCCTAATAACAGAATTATATTTATGCTTCTAGATAGGAGTATGACCTAATGGTTAAAATAAAGAATTTCTCTCCATGAGAATTTAAATTAGACTTTGATCAGAACCAAGGCAATGGCATAATAGCAAAACTGATGGGAAATCCAGTTAATTTTATAAGAAAATCCAGGCCAATTATATGCTCAAAATATTTGTGTCTTGATCTATTTTTTTGAATCATAATGTTTTCTTTGCCTGTAGGAAGTGGGATAATCAATATCTAATTTTAATAGGTGTCAGTACTACATAAGCAAGACATGAAAACAGACTAAGAAACCAGAAATGGGCATCTGATGCATCATTACTTTTCTCTTTCCACTGGACCATTCCCATCAGCATATAAACATGCTGCAATTTCAACTATCCTAAAAAATGCATTTTTAATCCTTCCATCTCCTACCTACCACCATCCCATTTTTCTGCTTTTCTTTAGAATAAAATTATTTTTAAAAGTTGTCTCCACAGATATAGAGATGTATGGATACTGAGGGGAAAGGGGGGGAATGGGATGAATTGGGACATTGGGGTTGACATATGTACACTACTATGTATAAAATAGATAACTAATGAGAACCTACTGTATAGCACAGGGAACTCTACTCAGTGCTCTGTGGTGACCTAAATGGGAAGGAAATCCAAACAAGAGGGGATATATGTATAAGTATAGCTGATTCACTTTGCTGTACAGCAGAAACTAATACAACATTGTAAAGCAACTATACTCCAAAAAAAATTAATTAACAAAAAGAAATGTACGCCTATAAAGGTATTAGTAACAATGTAATTTCAGTTATAAATCATTTTATCTGGAGCTCTATGAGGTGCTAAATAATTTTTAACAAATATGCAAAGTAAGAGTAGATTATACTTTCTTAATCTCATTCTGAAATTATATTTAAATTTAGCACCAGCTCACATTCCACAGACAAAAGAAAAACTAATATAGGGACAACCTCTGATAGGAGCAGTCTATTAAACAAAATTATATTTTTATTTTAAACCTGCTTTGTAAGAACAGGGGTTACAATTTCTGGAAGGAGCCATATACAAATTAAAAATGAGCCATAATTCATGCAAAAAAAACAGAAGTCGTCTCTACTCATGGTATTTACCTCCACTCTTTCTATTCCCTTCCAAACCCTCCTGACTAAAACTCATTTTGACAGGGTATACAGTGACACCACACACACACTCTCAAATATCTGCACAGTTCCTTTCTCACCTCCTTTGAGTTCTTGTCCAAATGTAATACTCAGATTAGCCTTTCCTAATACCTCCAGAATTACTGTTCCCTTTAGTGCTTAATGATTATGTGATACACTCTATATTTTATTTATATATTTATCATCATCACCAGTCACTCCCACTAGAATGTAGGCTCCACAAGGGAGAGTCTTGTATTTATTTTTTTAACTTCAGTATCCCGGTTCCTACAATAATGCCTGGCCATTGGTAGACACACAATAACTTTTATTGAATGAATGAGAGAGCACCATTGATTCAGTAAGTAAGAATTAGGGCAGCCACCATTAATAGACAGAGGATGTCAGGGTACAGTCTTAAAGCATACAGGTTGATTGAAAAGGATCAAGAACCCAAAAAATGTTACAGGTAACAGGAAATCAGACTCAACAAAAGAGTAGGTAAAATGCATAGGACTCCACCTTTCAGAATAGAAGTAGATAAAGCATCAGCTTTCTACTGAAAATAATATTCATACATACTGCATATATTCTAGAGACAGAACTTGTTTTGAACAGAGCTTTTTTATAAGTGGAAGCAGACAAATATAACTTCTATGGAATGAAATAAAATGAGTTCCTGACAATGAGAGGGAATCCACATTCCATTCAAATTACTGGGTACTTATGTGTTCAGCCCTAAGCAGTAGTGACTTATCATTGTCTATGCCCACAAAATATAATTTAAGTTTACAAATTTGTAAATAAGTAAACAAACAGAAATATTACACCAGCAACACAAGCTACAAAACACATCATTAAAAGTATTTCCACAGAAACATCAGAATAATTATCTCTATAATCAGCAGCAGAGGAAATGTGCTAAAGGCAAGTTTTATTTTTCTCAGAATCATGGGACTGTGGTGCTCACCCACACAACAGAATCAGCAGCATGAACAACAGAAAATTATATTTTACACATTAAACAGTCATGTGCACTCTGCAATTAGACATAAACCAATGAGTGTAAAAAACATATTTTATAATAACAGCTAAGAAAAGAAAAACTTGTGGTATTTTTCAATATCAGTAAAATGTATCATATTCTAATTTTGGATTATTTCTAAAATTAAAGCATTGCACCAAGAGTTACAATTTTAGAAGATGAAATGCAAGAAATCAAACATCTTCATTTATAACTCATTAGTGAAACTGTTTTCTTTTCAACACAAAGAAGAACTCATCTGAAAGCAAAGAAGGCATCGGCTATCAGAGTCAATGTGTCAGAGGAATAAAAAACTGACTGCCAAAATGAGAATTATTTTTATTTTAATGGATTTCATTAAAAAGAAGACATTTCTCTATATTAAATAAAGATTTAAGAAACAAAATATAAAAATGAGGTTGTTATAGATTTTTCTAGCCAATCAAAAAAGAGTCCTGAGCCTAATGCTAATATCTCACTTTCCTTTCCAGCATCAAATGATGAAGTAACATTTAATTTCCTCAAAATTCTATTTTCCTATTTTCAATCTAATATTCTTAACCTTTTATTTTATATTGCACAATTCTAAAATCATGAGTAATGCACTAAAAAACAAAAACAAAAAAAATTGTGGGGGAAGAGAGAGAAAAAAATGAGAGGTCCAATGAGAGAACTAAAGTCCAATCCAATAGTCCAGCATGAAGGAATAACCTCCAGGAAAAATATAAACTTTATATTTATTCCAATTATAGATATAGATATATAGATGGAGATAAGAGAGAGAGATAGAGATAAATTATCTATGCATCAAGATTGTTCTAGGTACAATGGTGACCAAGGCTATTTCTTGTTCTGTGTCAGCTTAGTTAGAACTGTTATTTTAAGTAAAAAAATTTACTAAGTTTACAATATTGAAATATTGAAGGGAATTTAGACTTGAATATATTATATTTATTAAAGTGCAATTTAAAATGATGTTATCTGCCAAACAATTTAAACCATTAAAGGGAAATCAAGGTATTAACTATATGAATGCAGACCAAAATATAAAAAGGTATTAATTAAGTTTGTAAATGACAACATATAGATTTAACAAAGCTCTATAATGGTGAATGTTAAAATTTGCTAGAATTAAGAGAAGAAAAATATGAGTCACAATTTAAGGCTAATAAATGAGAGAATAAGAGACTTATAACTTTAAACCAATGAATATTAATTCTTAAAACTAAAGTAATTATCTAATAAATTTTTTCTACATGTTAAAATAGACCTCATAGATATATGTGAAAGGTGGGAAGGAAACCCCCAAAATAAATAACCATAAATGTACATTATTTTACATAGTAAGATATATATCAAAAGAAAGTGGATCATAGTACGTTGAAAGAAACATGAATTGAACTCTTGACCAGGGAAGACTTCAGTAAGAAGGTGACATTTTAGAGTGAGTCAGGAGATTGGTTCAAGATAGTGGAGCAGAAGGACGTGTGCTCACTCCCTCCTGCGAGAGCACCGGAATCACAACTAACTGTTGAACAATCATTGACAGGAAGACACTGGAACTCACCAAAAAGATATCCCATATCCAAAGAAAAATGAGAAGCTGCAATTAGATGGTAGGAGGGGCACAATCACAATAAAATTAAATACCATAACCACTGGGTGGGTGACTCACAAACTGGAGAAGAATTATACCACAGAAGTCCACCCACTGGAGTGAAGGTTCTGAACCCTACATCAGGCTTCCCAACATGGGGGTCTGGCGATGGGAGGGAGAATTCCTAAATTCCTAGAGAATCAGACTTTGAAGGCTAGTGGGATTTGACTGCAGGACTTCGACAGGACTGAGGGAAACAGAGACTCCACCCTTGGAGGGCACACACAAAGTAGTGTGCACATCAGGACCCAGGAGGAAGGAGCAGTGACCCCATATGAGGCTGAACCAGACTTACCTGCTACTGTTGGAGGGTCTCCTGCAGAGGCATGGGGTGGCTGGGGCTCAGAGTGGGGACAAGGACACTGGCACAGAAGTTGAGGGAAGTATTCCTTGGCATGAGCCCAGCCAGACTCTGCCATTAGCCCCACCAAAGAGCCGGGTAGGCTCCAGTGCTGGGTCACCTCAGGCCAAACAACCAACAGGGAGAGAACCCAGCCCCACTCATCAGCAGACAATCAGATTACAGTTTTACTGAGCTCTGCCCACCAGAGCAACACCCAACTCTCCCCACCACCAGTCCCTCCCATCAGGAAGCTTGCACAAGCCTCTTAGATAGCCTCATCCACCAGAGGGCAAACAACAGAAGCAAGAAGAACTACAATTCTGCAGCCTGTGGAATGAAAACCACATTCACAGAAAGACAGACAAAATGAAAAGGCAGAGGACTATGTACCAGATGAAGGAACAAGATAAAACCCCAGAAAAACAACTAAATGAAGTGGAGATAGGAAACCTTCCAGAAAAAGAATTCAGAATAATGATAGTGAAGATGATCCAAGACCTCGAAAAAAGAATGGAGGCAAAGATCGAGAAGATACAAGAAATGTTTAACATACACTTAGAAGAATTAAAGAACAAACAAACAGAGATGAACAATACAATAACTGAAATGAAAAATACACTAGAAGGAATCAATAGCAGAATAACTGAGGCATAAGAAAGGATAAGTGACCTGGAAGACAGAATGGTGGAATTCACTGCCATGGAAAAGAATAAAGAAAAAAAGAATGAAAAGAAATGAAGATAGTCTAAGAGACCTCTGGGACAACATTAAACGCAGCAACATTCGCATTACAGGGGTCCCAGAAGGAGAAGAGACAGAGAAAGGACCTGAGAAAATATCTGAAAAGACTATAGTCGAAAACTTCCCTAACATGGGAAAGGAAATAGCCACCCAAGTCTGGGAAGCACAGAGCGTCCCAGGCAGGATAAACCCAAGGAGAAACACACCGAGACACATAGTAATCAAACTGACAAAAATTAAGAAAAAGAAAAATTATTAAAAGCAATGAGGGAAAAACGACAAATAACATACAAGAGAACTCCCATAGGGTTAACAGCTGATTTCTCAGCAGAAACTCTACAAGCCAGAAGGGAGTGACATGATATATTTAAAGTGATGAAAGGAAAGAACCCACAACCAAGATTACTCTACCCAGCAAGGATCTCATTCAGGTTCAGTGGAGAAATCAAAAGACAAGCAAAAGCTAAGAGAATTCAGCACCACCAAACCAGCTCTACAACAAATGCTAAAGGAACTTCTCTAAGTGGGAAACACAAGAGAAGAAAAGGATCTACAAAAACAAACCCAAAACAATTAAGAAAGTGGTCATAGGAACATACATATCGATAATCACCTTAAATGTGAGTGGATTAAATACTCCAACCAAAATTATCTTATGTGAGGGTTTTATTTTGAAAGGTATTATATAGTTTCTATATTTAACATTAAGGGAGAAAATGTAACCAAAATTAGTATTCTTTCTCTATACATATTGGTACTTGAAGATTCCTTTCAGAAGAAACCCCAGCCTTTTCCTAAATTCAATCCTCGTTTTAACTAAAGTCATCTTTCTAATGCAAAAGCTGTGTTCTTTTTGAATACCATGCATAGGGGTTAAGCTGATGTTAAAACAGTTTGCAATAAAAAAAGAATCAGCTTAAGTCATTTAATCATTTCAAGTGCATTCTGCATCCTATAAAAATAAGTTTGAGAACTTTAAGAGAATTGTGTTTCATTAAGTTTTGCATATCTTTTGTTATGCCATGTAAATTCCCTTCTTTTTCGTATGATTAAAGGCTTGCTGAATGCATACAAAAACAAGACCCATCTATATGCTGTCTACAAGAGACCCACTACAGACCTAGGGACACATACAGACTCAGAGTGAGGGGATGGAAAAAGATATTCCATGCAAATGGAAATCAAAAGAAAGCTGGAGTAGCAATACTTATATCAGATAAAATGGACTTTAAAATAAAGAATGTTACAAGAGATACGGAAGGACACTACACAATGATCAAGGGATCAATCCAAGAAGAAGATATAACAATTATAAATATATATGCACCCAACATAGGAGCACCTCAATACATAAGGCAAATGCTAACAGCTATAAAAGAGGAAATCGACAGCAACACAATAAGACTGGGGGACGTTAACACCTCACCTACACCAATGGACAGATCATCCAGACAGAAAATTAATAAGGAAACACAAGCTTTAAATGACACAATAGACCAGATAGAGTTAATTGATATTTATAGGACATTCCATCCAAAAACAGCAGATTACACTTTCTTCTGAAGTGCGCATGGAATATTCTCCAGGATAGATCACATCTTGGGTCACAAATAAAGCCTCAGTAAATTAAATAATATTGAAATAATATCAAGCATCTTTTCCAACGACAACGCTATGAGATTAGAAATCAGTTACAAGGAAAAAAACGTAAAAAACACAAACACATGGAGGCTAAACAATATGTTACAGAATAACCAAGAGATCACTGAAGAAATCAAAGACAAAATCAAAAAATACCTAGAGACAAATGACAACGAAAACACAACGATCCAAAACCTATGGGATACAGCAAAAGCAGTTCTAAGAGGGAAGTTTATAGCAATACAAACCTACATCAAGAAACAAGAAACATTGCAAATAAACCAGCTAACCTTAAACCTAAAGCAATTAGAGAAAGAAGAACAAAAATACCGCAAAGTTAGCAGAGGGAAAGAAATCATAAAGATCAGATCAGAAATAAATGAAAAAGAAATGGAGAAAATGACAGCAAAGATCAATAACACTAAAAGCTGGTTCTTTGAGCAGATAAACAAAATTGATAAAAGTAAAAGCTGGTTCTTTGAGAAGATACACAAAATTGGTAAACCATTAGCCAGACTCATCAAAAAAAAGAGGGAGAGGACTCAAATCAGTAAAATTAAAAATGAAAAAGGAGAAATTAAATGGACACCGCAGAAATACAAAGCATCATAAGAGACCACTACAAGCAACTCTATGCCAATAAAATGGACAGCCTGGAAGAAATGGACAAATTCTTAGAAAGGTATATTCTTCCAAGACGAACCCAGGAAGAAACAGAAAATATGAACAGACCAATCATGAGTAAGGAAATTGAAACTGTGATTAAAAATCTTCCAACAAAGAAGAGTCCAGGACAAGATGGCTTCATAGGTGAATTCTATCAAACATTTAGAGGAGAGCTAACACCCATCCTTCTCAAACTCTTCCAAAAAATTGCAGAGGAAGGAACACTCCCAAACTCATTCTACGAGGCCACTATCACCCTGATACCAAAACCAGACAAAGATACTACAAAAAAAGAAAATTAAAGATCAACATCACTGATGAATATACATGCAAAAATCCTCAACAAAATACTAGCAAACAGAATCCAACAATACATTAAAAGTATCATACACCATGATCAAGTGGGATTTTTCCCAAGGATGCAAGGATTCTTCAGTATATGCAAATCAATCAATGCAATATACCATATTAACAAATTGAAGAACAAAAACCATATGATCATCTCAATAGATGCAGAAAAAGCTTTTGACAAAATTCAACACCCATATGATTAAAAACTTTCCAGAAAATGGGATAGAGGGAACTGACCTCAACATAATAAAGGCCATATACAACAAACCCACAGCAAACATCATTCTCAAAGGTGAAAAACTGAAAGCATTTCCTCTAAGATCAGGAACGAGACAAGGATGTCCACTCTCACCACTATTATTCAACATAGTTTTGGAAGTCCTAGCCACGGCAATCAGAGAAGAAAAAGAAATAAAAGGAATACAAATTGGAAAAGAAGAAGTAAAACTGTCACTGTTTGCAGATGACATGATACTATACACAGAGAATCCTAAAGATGCCACCAGAAAACTACTAGAGCTAATCAGTGAATTTGGTAAAGGTGCAGGATACAAAATTAATGCACAGAAATCTCTTGCATTCCTATACACTAAAAACGAAAGATCAGAAAGAGAAATTAAGGAAAAAATCCCATTCAACACTGCAACCAAAAGAATAAAATACCTAGGAATAAGCCTACCTAAGGAGGTAAAACACCTGTACTCAGAAAACTATAAGATACTGATGAAAGAAATCAAAGATGATACCAACATATGGAGAGATATATCATGTTCTTGGATTGGAAGAATCAATATTGTGAAAATGACTATACTACCCAAAGCAATCTATAGATTCAATGCAATCCCTATCAAATTACCAATGGCATTTTTTACAGAACTAGAACAAAAAATTTCACAATTTGTATGGAAACACAAAAGACCCTGAATAGCCAAAGCAATTTTGAAGGGAAAAAATGGAGCTGGAGGAATCAGACTTCCTGACTTCAGACTATACTACAAAGCTACAGTAATCAAGACAACGTGGCACTGGCACAAAAACAGAAATATAGATCAATGGAAAAGGATAGAAAGCTCAGAGATAAACCCAAGCACCTATGGTCAACTAATCTATGACAAAGGAGGCAAGGATATACAATGGAGAAAAGACAGTCTCTTCAATAAGTGGTGCTGGGAAAACTGGACAGCTACATGGAAAAGAATGAAATTAGAACACTCCCTACCACCATACACAAAAATAAACTCAAAATGGATTAAAGACCTAAATGTAAGACCAGACACTATAAAACCCTTAGAGGAAAACATTGGAAGAACACCCTTTGACATAAATCACAGGAAGATCTTTTTTGACCCACCTCCTAGAGTAATGGAAGTAAAAACAAAAATAAACAAATGGGACCTAATGAAACTTCAAAGCTTTTGCACAGCAAAGGAAACTATAAACAAGATGAAAAGACAGCCCTCAGAATGGGAGAAATTCTTTGCAAGTGAATCAAAGGACAAAGAATTAATCTCCAAAATATATAAACAGCTCATGCAGCTCAATATTAAAAAAACAAACAACCCAATCAAAAAATGGGCAGAAGACCTAAATAGACATCTCTCCAATGAAGACGTACAGATGGACAAGAGGCACATGAAAAGCTGCTCAACATCACTAATTATTAGAGAAATGCAAATCAAAACTACAATGAGGTGTCACCTCACACTGGTTAGAATGGGCCTCATCAGAAAATCTACAAACAACAAATGCTGGAGAGGGTGTGGAGAAAAGGGAACCCTCTTGCACTGTTGGTGGGAATGTAAATTGGAGAACAGTATGGAGGTTCCTTAAAAAACTACAAATAGAATTACCAGCAATCCCACTACTGGGCATATACCCAGAGAAAACCATAATTCAAACAGACACAGGCACCCCATTGCAGCACTATTTACAATAGCCAGGTCATGGAAGCAACCTAAATGCCCATCAGCAGACGAATGGAGAAAGAAGATGTGACACATATATACAATGGAATACTACTCAGCCATTGTTCCATAAAAAGGAACAAAATTGGGTCATTTGTAGAGATGTGGATGGACCTAGAGACTGTCATACAAAGTGAAGTAAATCAGAAAGAGAAAAACAAATATCTTATATTAACGCATATATGTGGAATCTAGAAAAATGGTACAGATGAATTGGTTTGCAAGGCAGAGATAGAGACACAGATGTAGAGAACAAACGTATGGACACCAAGGGGGGAAAGTGGGGGTAGTGGTGGTAGTGGAATGAATTGGGAGATTGGGATTGACATATATAAACTAATATGTGTAAAATAGATAACTAATAAGAACCTGCTGTATAAAAAATAAATAAATAAAATAAAATTATATTAAAAAAAAAGTAACAGAACCCCCCCCCCCAAAAAAAAGAGTGAGTCAAAGTTCTGTGGTCAGAGCACTCCAGGCAGGCATGAGCATAGTAGAGGAGGCCTATGAAGGCCAGAGTCAGGATTTGAAGAATTCTTTTTCCAAGTACACTGGAAAGCCTTAGAGGGTTTAAGTATGGAAGATGTGAGACGCGATCAGTACTTTTTTTTTTTTTTTTTTGGTCACGCAGCATGTGGGATCTGAGTTCCCTGACCAGGTATTAAACCCATGCCCCCTGCAGTGGAAGTGCAGAGTCTTAACCACTGGATCGCTAGGGAAGTCCCTCGATAGGTATTTTAAAGGATCACTTTGGTTGCTATGGTGGGGAGACATATGGACGCACGGGGGGCCAGTTAAAAGGCCATTGCTATATTTCAGTTAAGAGTTGACATCATCTAACACTGGGAGGAAATTAGGATACTTGGATGCATGATGTCAGGTAAAGCTGATAGAATTTGCTGATTTCCATTGAGAATTGGGGGATGAGGTATATATAAGGAAAAGGGAGAGACCAAGAATGAATCCTAAAAATAAAAAAGAAAGAAAGAAAAAGCAATCTGAATAGATGGTGCTGTTATTTATTGAGATGGAGAAGATTGGAGAGACGCAAGGTTTGAGAGTGGAAAATCCTCTTTTGAGGATGTCTGAGGTATCTGTTAGACATCCCAGGGGAGACGTGAAGTATGCAGCTGGATATACACTTTAGGGCTCTGTGGAAGTCAGGGCAGCAGAAATACATTTGACTTACACCTGTTTATCTGTTTTTTTGTTATGTTTTAATATACTTCAAATTCATTTATATTAGTTTGGTGATAAGCTTGGAGTGCAATTATCAACACATAATTTTTATTTACCATAGCAATATTTATGATTAAAAAAACTGATGTTACTACTAAACACTAAAAAGTCAATATTTTTCTATAATATTAGTGTTTTAGTGTTGAAGAATTATTAGAGATCATTTATTCCTTGTTCTTTATTTTATTAGTGAGAAACCTAAGGTGCAAAAAGTTGTAATTCTTTGGAATTATATTCAAAAAATAACTTGAATTATTTTCCTACTATATCTTTCACCTTTCTCAAGGGAAATTTTTCAGTTTTCTTATATCCAGGAAATGGAAACCATGCCAGCAAATCAAACTGTCATAAATAGTATGGTATTTATTCATTAAAAAAATGCCTGTTGAGTAATTAGTTACAATGTGCCTAGGACTCAACAAGGCCCTACACATTCACAGATAAAAGATCCATTCCCCTGCCCTTCAGAAAACTATAGTAGAGCATAAGAGACAGATAATTAAGTAACAACACTACCTGTACAGAAGAAATATGATGATAGTGTAAGTAGAGTATACCATGAAATCACAGAAAAGGGAACCAAAATGCAACATCAAAGGATCAGAGACTTTCAGGGTGAATTAATGTTTGGATGGAATTTTGAATAATGAAGAGTCCCCTAGGCTAAGGCTGGATCAATCAAAGTGCAGGAAAACAAAACAAAACAAACAAATGATGAAGACGAAGATAACAATTGGCAACCAGTAAGTGATCAGATGACTGACATATTGGCATGTGAAGATGTGGCAAGATATAAGATAGAAAGGAAAAAGATCTTCATTCCCACAAACCTTGCAGGATATGAAAGGGAAGATTTCCTCATAAGGGTACTGGGGAGGTTTTGAAGTTTTTTTTTTTTTTTTCTTAAGGAGAATGACACAGGAGGGTACACTGAAATGGAGTAAGACTGGAGTCAAGGAGGTGAATTTAAGGGCTAAAATAATAACAAAATTGGTAAGAAATAATGGGAACAACAGAATCTGAAAATTAGAAAGAAACTCAGAGGTCAACTCCCAGGTTTATGATATCACTTCTGGAAATAACAAAATTAATTAAGTAGATGTTAATTAAGAAAATAAATGTAATGGACACACTTCCTGAGAACCGTGCTGCTCAGTTTCCTAAAAGGTCAGCATTATCTTTAATGTAAGCCTGTCTCCCCAACCACAACTTCAGTCACAGTTGGATCAAAAATAGTCTTCTGAAATAAATGCAGCCATGACATTTGCTGGACAGAAACTTATGACTTGGGTGGTCTGGCTTTAACAGGTGAGTTAATCCAATCAAATTAGAGATTTAGAGATTGTTACTAGTGAGCTGTCGACTTCATAGCTGGAAGATTATGTACCCTTAGGTTCTGGGGTGGATATTTTCAGGCTTGTGCAAACTGATGACTAAGCCAATTTGTAGAGAAAGGAGGATAGAGCAGACATAAAAAAGGAAAGTGAGATAATAATCATGCAGTCCCTGAGAGTCTGTTCATACAGCTCAGCTGGCAGCTTGAGACTGGCTCAGCCTGCCAGTTTTCATAAAGTCAGATAATCCTTTCACTCCCATCCTTGGATTCTGTGAGGTCCTTTAAACCTTTATAATTAATACTCCCTGTTATTGATCTAGTTCACATGCATCTGTTGCTTTCAGCCAAAGGAGAACTGGGTGAAAAATGCAAGAAGTCAATAATCAAACAAACACATAAGATACTATGCAGTTAGGATTTTCCTTTACTCTATGTGTAAAAGAAAATCCAGCTTCTTTGTGAATATCTAGTTAACAGAAGCACACCTTTTTTGGATACAGTCTATTCCATTTTCAGAATTTTAGGTATTAATTATTAGAAAGTTCTTGATATTATGATGGAATTATCAAAGCATGAACTTTGCCTATTGCTTGTTTCTTCCCCCATTCCATAACGACCTACTCTTTAGCAGCATGCCTAGGAAAGTTTTTAAATTTGTTATTTGCATCTTCCTCTCTCTCAACATATTAACAGAAGTAGCTTCTCATTGATAAAAGCAAAAGCCCCTTTATCTCAATTAAGAAGTTGTCTCCATTTATCTAATATCACTTAAGAGTTTTCTATTAATAATGTGTCTCTCATGTAACTGGTGTTTGGCCAAAATTTAGCTGACATTCCAACTTTGTATCATAACACTGGTATGAAATGCTGTGAAGGGGCACTTAGCCGTCTGAGCAAAGTAGGGTTTAGTTTCATATCCAATGTCACCAATAACTTGGCTGAAGAAAGGGATGAATAAAATGCAGTGGGTAACTAGATGAAAAGGACACTGGTTAAAATGTTTGAAATGCTTATAGGTATTCAATATGGTACTGTTATAAATAATGCTGAAACATTTTAATATAAAAGAATACTCTATAAAACATACTAATTTTCCCCAAAGATCATTTAAGATTCTAGGGTCTATCAAATATATACATATATTCTTTAAATGGTGTATGTCTCTAATACCCTTTTTATCCTATTCTTCAGGCCCAGGTTATTAAAAAACAAACAAACAAAAGAGTACAACGGAGCAGACCTCAAAATCTATAGCAATAAGGGCTGGTAGATTATACTCAGTTGCAGAATTTCTATAGTGATTTTCACTACTTATGAGTTTTTAAAACTTGTAAAAGTTTTGAGTGGGAATGAAATTGGATGCAAAAATTGTTCTGAATTAGAATAGTACTACAGGGATAAATGTGTGAAATATAAATTACAACTTATCAGTGTTATGACAAAGATCGTCTTCAATTATAATGGTTCCTAAATTCATATTTCCTTTCTTCAAGTCATTGCGTTATCCTGTTTCCTAGTGACCTTGAATAATATCATATTTATCTTTCAATCATCACTTCCTTGCTGGATATTTTACCAAGTAAAAGAAGGAGTGCAATTAAGGAGGCCAAAGTTTTGAAATATTTTCAGTGTATTTTCCCTTCTTGGAAATTAAATTACTTTCTTGTTACTTTTCATTCTTTTAGAATTATTTTAGAGAAGACCGTGAGGGAACCTCCAGGACTAAAAGTTTATTACTGAACTTTGAGTTTCAAACTTAACTTAAAACTTCATAGCAAAGCAGACTTTCAAAAGAGAAAGTAAAAGTTTTTCTAGAAACAACCAAAGGAGAGTTTATATCTGTTAAGAACCAAAGCCGAGATGATAGACCATAATGTCAGAAGAAAGAGCAGATAAAGTAACTGACACATAAAGAGATTTAGGAAGATTGAATCAATTCAGATTGATTAGAGAAACTGATCATCTTGGAAATTTCCTGCTTCCCCCTGTGTAGTCTTGGAAAACTCCAATGCCCTCAGAGAAACCCCAGTGTTACCAGTTGCTATGGTCTCCATGACACAACAAAGTAATGACAGGAGAAGTTGTCTAGATGAATAAACATAAGAGTAGCCTCAGCAGATATGGCACACTCCAGCCTGAATTATGAAATATGTGGTTGAAATCTTCCGGACAATGGACACCAAGGGATATACAGAAGTTCTGAGAATGATGGTGGATTTCAAGAGGCCTGGGTTAAATATAAGAGCATCCCAGAATTTGGGAACTCTTGACTACAGGCAAAGGCCAGGTATACAGTTATCAGCAGTGGGTTCCAGAACAATACTTGAAAGATCAGATGGGACCAGCCACATAACAATGGATACCAGGTCATGATGCTCAATTTCCTGGAAGGTAAAATTTCACCGCAGCAGATGCTATGAGATCATGGTGAGATACCTAAAACTAAGAAAATCTAATTCAATGTCAAAAAAATACCTAATATTTCCTCTCCATCCAGATACAATCTGGGCAAGGAGGGAAGGAAGAAAGTTCATGAGCATGCATAGAGCCCCTCCCCAACCTTATCCTCCCCACCAAAACTGAATAATTATGTAAAAGCTATTCATTTTGGTCTCTTTTATGATGCTATCACATGTTTCTTCATATGAGGAAATGAAGGCTGAAGAGCAAGAAGATATTTATTATTAGGAAATAAGGATATTTATAGGACTTTTTTTCATATTTAGGAATTGTATGAAAATTTAAGTTCTATTATAAGACTTACAACTTGAAAAACTCACTCATGTGCCTTTGTTGTAGCTCAGTACAAATCTATCTTTTATGTATGAAATGAGAATAAAATACAAGGTAAGAACTAGGAAAAAAGCATTAGCAAACTGTGCTGTTAGTCACTTCACTAAATCAGGCAAGTCATAAAAGACGAGCAAAGACAGATTTTCAAATTTATTCCACAAATTCATTTTCACACATCATCAAAGCTAAGTCCTCAGTGAAAATACAAGTATTATAAATATAGTCAGCATCTCAGCATGTGTAGAATACACTATAAGAATTAATTATCAAAGCACTTAAAATTAATCAATAATCACAGCAAAGCTGACAGCTATTATTTACTTCCATATCAGATTAGCTGAAGATAAACATGAAACAAGATAAATGTATCATCCATTCTGAATTATCAACATAGCAATCCTCACTGGCTCAGTATAATTTCCAAATTTTACTCTAATATATTCAGATATTTAATATTACACAAAAACTGTAATTTTTATCTCAGACTCTTACTGTGCTTTACAAATAAAGTGTTTAATTGTATATTCCAAACTACTCAAGTACCAACCTTATTTTAGATAACAGCTAAAGACATCTTGTTTCCCCCTCCCCCATGACTTTATTAGAGAAAATGAAAAACAGAAGTATTTTTAAAAAGCCAAGAATGGTTCCCTGCCAGTGCCTGACAAGTTTATGTTTTTTTACATCAGTTAATATTAATTTATAAAGCACATATTGTTTGTACAATATAGCCCTAAAACCTAGGTGGAAAGCAGAAGGTGAAGTCTCTTCCAATAAAGCACTTAAATATGTACATAAGTATTTTATAGATGAAACAAAAAGTTTAATCTGAAACAGTCATAGAGAAACCAGAAACAGAGGATAATGATTTGATGTGACATAAGGTTTAAAAAAATCTCTGCTGGGACAATTATGTAGTAGAGGAAATTCAGCATCTAAAAATTTGACTGACTTTTCCCATTTTTTTCACAAATCCTCCCCATTGGCCATCCAGACACTGTCTCCAAATCCTTTACTCCCTAACTTTGAAGAAAAAAGAGAGAAATAAAGGAAGTAAAAGAGATAAGGGAAGGAGAGAGAGAAAAGTACAGAGTGGCCCCAACTAGAACTGAAGACATCCAAGAATACATCAGTTTTCTCAGTGCCTTAGTCTTGACCAATACTTTGTGGAAAATTTACTCATCTAACCCAGATCCCTGAGATGCCTCCTTATACCTCCTGGTAAATGTAGATGCTCTTGATAGACAATTTATTCTAATGTCAACACACCTCTACTAGAGCGCAGATCACAAAATACTTTAAAAATCCCTTCTTGGGGGACCTTCAAGATGGCGGAGAAGTAAGACGGGGAGATCACCTTCCTCCCTACAAATACATCAAAAATACATCTACATGTAGAACAGCTCCTACAGGACACCTACTGAACGCTGGAAGAAGACTGCAGACTTCCCAAAAGGCAAGAAACTCCCCACGTACCTGGGTAGGGCAAAAGAAAAAAGAAAAAACAGAGACAAAAGAATAGGGATGGGACTTGCACCTCTGGGAGGGAGCTGTGAAGGAGGAAAAGTTTCCACACACTAGGAAGCCCCTTCACTGGTGGAAACGGGGGGTGGGGAGGGGGAAGCTTCAGAGCAACAGAGGAGAGCACAGCAACAGGGGCACAGAGGGCAAAGCGGAGAGGTTCCCGCACAGAGGATCCCTGCCAACCAGCACTCAACAGCCTGAGAGGCTTGTCTGCTCACTCGCTGGGATGGGTTGGGGCTGGGAGCTGAGGCTCGGGTTTCGGAGGTCAGATTCCAGGGAGAGGACTGGGGTTGGCTGTGTGAACACAGCCTGAAGGGGGTTGTGTGCCACAGCTAGCCGGGAGGGAGTCCGGGAAAAAGTCTGGACCTGCCTAAGAGGCAAGAGACCATTGTTTCGGGGTGTGGGAGGAGGGGGGATTCAGAGCACCGCCTAAACGAGCTCCAGAGATGGGTGTGAGTCGTGGCTATCAGCACAGACACCAGAGATGGGCATGAAACGCTAAGGCTGCTGCTGCAGCCACCAAGAAGCCTGTGTGCAAGCACAGGTCACTATCCACACCTCCCCTCCTGGGAGCCTGTGCAGCCCGCCACTGCCAGGGTCCCGTGATCCAGGGACAACTTCCCTGGGAGAACACACGGCTCACCTCAGGCTGTTGCAACAACATGCCAGCCTCTGCCACTGCAGGCTCACCCTACATTCCACATTCCGTACCCCTCCCTCCCCCAAGCCTGAGTGAGCCAGAGCCCCCTAATCAGCTGCTATTTTAACCCCGTTCTGTCTGAGCAAAGAACAGAGGCCCTCAGGCGACCTACACGCAGAAGCGAGGCCAAATCCAAAGCTGAACCCCAGGAGCTGTGCAAACAAAGAAGAGAAAGGGAAATCTCTCCCAGCAGCCTCAGGAGCAGCAGATTAAATCTCCACAATCAACTTGATGTGCCCTGCATCTGTGGAATACCTGAACAGACAAAGAATCATCCCAAAATTGGCTTTGGGAGCAGCTGTAGACTTGGGGTTTGCCTTCTGCATCTAATTTGTTTCCGGGTTTATGTTTATCTTACTTTAGCATTTAAAGCTTATTATCATTGGTAGATTTGTTTATTGATTTGGTTGCTCTCTTCCTTTTTTTTTTTTACTATATATATATACAATTTTCCTTTTTCTCTTTTTGTGAGTGTGTATGTGTGTGCTTCTTTGTGTGATTTTGTCTGTATAGCTTTGCTTTTACCATTCGTCCTAGGGTTCTGTCTGTCCTTTTTTTTTTTTTTTCCAGTACAGTTTTTAGTGTTTGCTATCATTGGTGGATTTGTTTTTTATTTGGTTGCTCTCTTCTTTCTTTCTTTTTTTTATTATTAAAAAAATTTTTTATTGTTAATAATTTAAAAAAAATTTTTCTTTTAATAACTTCCTTTTCTTTAATCCCTTCCTTCCTCCCTTCCTCCCTTCCTCCCTTTCTCTCTCTCTCTCTACTCCCTTTTCTTCTGAGCCATGTGGCTAACAGGGTCTTGGTGCTCCAGCCAGGAGTGAGGCCTGAGCCTCTGAGGTGGGAGAGCCGAGCACAGGACATTGGTCCACCAGAGACCTCCTAGCCCCATGTAATATGAGATCTCCATCTCAACGCTAAGACCCAGCTCCACTCAATGACCAGCAAGCTACAGTGCTGGACACCCTATGCCAAACAACTAGCAAGACAGGAACACAACCCCACCCATTAGCAGAGAGGTTGCCTAAAACCATAAGTTCACAGACACCCCAAAACACACCACCGGATGTGGTCCTGCCCACCAGAAAGACAAGATCTAGCCTCATCCACCAGAACACAGGCGCCAGTCCCCTCCACCAGGAAGCCTACACAAACCACTGAACCAACCTTACCCACTGCAGGCAGACACCAAAAACAACAGGAACTACAAACCTGCAGCCTGCAAAAAGGAGACCGCAAACACAGTAAGTTAAGCAAAATGAGAAGACAGAGGAACACACAGCAGATGAAGAAGCAACGTAAAAACCCATCAGACCAAACAAGTGAAGAGGAAATAGGCAGTCTACTTGAAAAAGAATTCAGAGTTGTTATAGTAAAGATGATCCAAAATCTTGGACATAGAATGGAGAAAATACAAGAAACGTTTAACAAAGACCTTGAAGAACTAAAGAGTAAACAAACAATGATGAAAAACACAATAAATGAAATTACAAATTCTCTAAAAGGAATCAATAGCAGAATAACTGAGGCAGAAGAATGGATAAGTGACCTGGAAGATAAAATAGTGGAAATAACTACTGCAGAGCAGAAAAAAGATAAAAGAATGAAAAGAATGAAGGACAGTCTCAGAGACCACTGGGACAACATTAAATGCACCAACATTCGAATTATAGGGGTCCAAGAAGAAGAAGAAAAAAAAAAAAAAAGGGACTGAGAACATATATGAAGAGATTATAGTTGAAAACTTCCCTAATATGGGAAAGGAAATGGTCAATCAAGTCCAGGAAGCACAGAGGGTCCCATACAGGATAAATTCAAGGAGAAACACACCAAGACACATATTAATCAAACTATCAGAAATTAAATACAAAGAAAAAATGTTAAAAGCAGCAAGGGAAAAGCAACAAATAACATACAAGGGAATCCCCATAAGGTTAACAGCTGATCTTTCAGCAGAAACTCTGCAAGCCAGAAGGGAGTGGCAGGACATATTTAAAGTGATGAAAGGGAAAAACCTACAACCGAGATTACTCTACCCAGCAAGGATCTCATTCAGATTTGACGGAGAAATTAAAACCTTTACAGACAAGCAAAAGCTAAGAGAATTCAGCACCACCAACCCAGCTTGACAACAAATGCTAAAGGAACTTCTCTAGGCAGGAAACACAAGAGAAGGAAAAGACCTACAATAACAAACCCAAAACAATTAAGAAAATGGTAATAGGAACATACATATCGATAACAACCTTCAATGTAAATGGATTAAATGCTCCAACCAAAAGACATAGAATGGCTGAATGGATACAAAAACAAGACCCATATATATGCTGTCTACAAGAGACCCACTTCAGACCTAGGGACACATACAGACTGAAAGTGAGGGGATGCAAAAAGATATTCCATGCAAATGAAATCAAAAGACAGCTAGAGTAGCAAATCTCGTATCAGACAAAATAGACTTTAAAATAAAGACTATTACAAGAGACAAAGAAGGACACTACATAATGATCAAGGGATCAATCCAAGAAGATATAACAATTATAAATATTTATGCACTCAACATAGGAGCACCTCAGTACTTAAGGCAAATGCTAACAGCCATAAAAGAGGAAATGGACAGTAACACAATAGTAGTAGGGGACTTTCACACCCCACTTTCAACAATGGACAGATCATCCAAAATGAAAATAAATAAGAAAATACAAGGTTTAAATGATATATTAAAGAAGATGGACTTAATTGATATTTATAGGACATTCCATCCAAAAACAACAGAATACACTTTCTTCTCAAGTGCTCATGGAACATTCTCCAGGATAGATCATACCTTGGGTCACAAATCAAGCACTGGTAAATTTAAGAAAATTGAAATTATATCAAGTATCTTCTCCGACCACAATGCTATGAGACTACATATCAATTACAGGAAAAAAATCTGTAAAAAATACAAACACATGGAGGCTAAACAATACACTACTAAATAACCAAGAGATCACTGAAGAAATCAAATAGGAAATCAAAAAATACCTAGAAACAAATGACAATGAAAACACAATGACCAAAAACCTTTGGGATGCAGCAAAAGCAGTTCTAAGAGGGAAGTTTATAGCAATACAATCCTACCTCAAGAAACAAGAAACATCTCAAATAAACAAACTAACCTCACACCTAAAGCAATTAGAGAAAGAACAAAAACCCCACAAAGTTAGCAGAAGGAAAGAAATCATAAAGATCAGACCAGAAATAAATGAAGGAAATGATAGCAAAGATCAATAAAACTAAAAGCTGGTTCATTGAGAAGATAAATAAAATTGATAATCCTTTAGCTAGACTCATCAAGAAAAAAGAGAGAAGACTCAAATCAATAGTATTAGAAATGAAAAAGGGGAAGTAACAACTGATACTGCAGAAATACAAAGGATCATGAGAGATTACTACAAGCAACTATATGCCAATAAAATGGACAACCTGGAAAAAATGGAGAAATTCTTAGAAAAGCACAACCTTCCGAGACTGAATCAGGAAGAAACAGAAAATATAATCAGACCAATCACAAGCATTGAAACGGAGACTGTGATTAAAAATCTTCCAACAAACAAAAGCCCAGGACCAGATGGCTTCACAGGCGAATTCTTTTAAACATTTAGAAAAGAGCTAACACCTATTCTTCTCAAACTCTTCCAAAATATAGCACACGGAGGAACACTCCCAAACTCATTCTATGAGGCCACCATCACCCTGATACCAAAAGCAGACAAAGGTGTCACAAAAAAGAAAACTACAGGCCAATATCTCTGATCAACATAGTTGCAAAAATCCTCAACAAAATACTAGCAAACAGAATCCAACAGCACATTAAAAGGATCATACACCATGATCAAGTGGGGTTTATCCCAGGAATACAAGGATTCTTCAATATACGCAAATCAATCAATGTGATACACCATTTTACCAAATTGAAGGAGAAAATCGGATGATCATCTCAAGGCAGTATATGACAAACCCACAGCCAACATCATTCTCAACAGTGAAAAACTGAAACCATTTCCAGTAAGATCAGGCACAAGACAATGTTGCCCCCTCTCACCACTATTATTTAACATAGTTTTGAAAGTTTTAGGTACAGCAATCAGAGAAGAAAAAGAAATAAAAGGAATCCAAACTGGAAAAGAAGAAGTAAAACTGTCACTGTTTGCAGATGACATAATACTATACATAGAGAATCCTAAAGATGCCACCAGGAAACTAATAAAGCTAATCAATGAATTTGGTAAAGCAGCAGGATACAAAATTAATGCACAGAAATCTCTTACATTCCTATACACTAATGATGAAAAATCTGAAAGAGAAATTAAGGAAACACTCCCATTTACCACTGCAACAAAAAGAATAAGATACCTAGGAATAAAACTACATAAGGAGACAAAAGACCTGTATGCAGAAAACTATAAGACACTGATGAAATAAATTAAAGATGATACAAACAGATGGAGAGATATACCATGTTCTTGGAATGGAAGAATCAACATTGTGAAAATGACTACACTACCCAAAGCAATCTACAGATTCAATGCAATCCCTATCAAACTACCAATGTCATTCTTCACAGAACTAGAACAAAAAATTTCACAATTTGTATGGAAACACAAAAGACCCTGAATAGCCAAAGCAATCTTGAGAAAGAAAAATGGAGCTGGAGGAATCAGGCTCCCAGACTTAACATGATACTACAAAGCTACAGTAATCAAGACAGTATGGTACTGACACAAAAACAGAAATATAGATCAATGGAACAGGATAGAAAGCCCAGAGATAAACCCATGCTCATATGGTCACCTTATTTTTGATAAAGGAGGCAGGAATATACAATGGAGAAAAGACAGCCTCTTCAATAAGTGGTGCTGGGAAAACTGGAGTTACATATAAAAGAATGAAATTAGAACACTCCCTGACACCATACACAAAAATAAACTCAAAATGGATTAAAGACCTAAATGTAAGGCCAGACACTATAAAACTCTTAGAGGAGAACATAGGCAGAATACTCTATGACATAAATCACAGCAAGATCCTTTTTGACCCACCTCCTAGAGAAATGGAAATAAAAACAAAAATAAACAAATGGGACCTAATGAAACTTAAAAGCTTTTGCACAGCAAAGGAAACCATAATCAAGACAAAAAGACAACCCTCAGAATGGGAGAAAATATTTGCAAATGAAGCAACTGACAAAGGATTAATCTCCAAAATTTACAATCAGCTCATGCAGCTCAATATCAAAAAACAAACAACCCAATCCAAAAATGGGCGGAAGACCTAAATAGACATTTCTCCGAAGAAGATATACAGATTGTCAACAAACACATGAAAGGATGCTCAATATCACCAATCATTAGAGAAATGCAAATCAAAACTACAATGAGGTATCACCTCATACTGGTCAGAATGGCCATCATCAAAATATCTACAAACAATAAATGCTGGAGAGGGTGTGGAGAAAAGGGAACCCTCTTGCACTGTTGGTGGGAATGTAAATTGATACAGCCACTATGCAGGACAGTATGGAGGTTCCTTAAAAAACTAAAAATAGAACTACCAAACGACCCAGCAATCCCACTGCTGGGCATATACCCTGAGAAAACCATAATTCAAAAAGAGTTATGTACCACAATGTTCACTGCGGCTCTATTTACAATAGCCAGGACATGGAAGCAACCTAAGTGTCCATCTACAGATGAATGGATAAAGAAGATGTGGCACATATATACAATGGAATATTACTCAGCCATAGAAAGAAATGAAACAGTTATTTGTAGTGAGGTGGATGGACCTAGAGTCTGTCATACAGAGTGAAGTAAGTCAGGAAAGAGAAAAACAATACCGTATGCTTACATATATACATATGGAATGTAAAAAAAGAAAAAAACGGTTCTGATGAACTTAGGGGCAGGACAGGAAATAAAGACGCAGATGGAGGAATGAATTGAGGATTGTGGGGAGGGGGAAGGGTAAGCTGAGACGAAGTGAGATAGTGGCATGGACATATATACACTACCAAATGTAAAATAGATAGCTAGTGGGAAGCAGCTGCATAGCACAGGGAGATCAGCTTGGTGCTTGTGTCCACCTAGAGGGGTGGGATAGGGAGGGTGTGAGGGAGACGCAAGAGGGAGAGATATTGGAGATATATGTATATGTATAACTGATTCACTTGTTATAAACAGAAACTAACACACCATTGTAAAGCAATTATACTCCACCATAAACGATGTTTAAAACAACAACAACAACAACAACGAATCCCTTCTTCCTCTTAGTGAGTGAGTTCTTTGTTTCACCAGTGTTTTCCAGGGTTTGACACAGTACTTATGTTAATGCTTTTACTTACTTTCATATTCCTTATTTTTTCATTTTCCATTTCTTTTAGGCATGATTGCTTGGAGCACATTTTATCCTCCCAAATTGATTTCACTAACTTCAATGTCTCTTTATTAAATCTGATTAAAGCAATTAAAACTTACTAAGGTTTTACCCAACCAGGGATAATGAGCATTCCAAAATAGGACCTTGTGTACTGAAATGAATTCCCACAGTGGGAGGGAGAGGAGAGAGGGGAGAGAGAGAGCGAGAACAAGTGAACCAGTAGAAGTTTGTGTAGATTGCCTCTTTTAAGCAGATTCTGTATGTCTCATCAACTACCACTCCTGCCTTATCAAAGCAAGAGAATAAACACACAAATCAGGGAGTAAATACCTGACAGACCTTTTGAAGTTCTCTTTAATATTTAAGGAAGGTAGAAAGATTTATTGTAAGAGTTAGCAATTAAGAATGGAAAAACTGTGTTTGATACCAGCTCAACAACTAATTTGGGAAAGTGATTTATCGTCTCAGAACCTCCTCACGTTCAACAATAAATACGTACACAACTAGAAAACCTCCCTGCAAACTCACCATGAGGGCTGAAATGAATCTCTCATATGAGACAATGCCTGTCAAGCCAACTCAGCAAAGGATAAGTTGCCATTAAAATAGATGGAAGAAATTATCTCTCATAAGGAAGGAAACTTTGAAATGGGGAATTTATCAACCTTTAGTATTAAATAAGTATAGTTCTTTAGGGCTTTAAAAATATTTTTAAGGACATAATGCATATGTCTATGTATTCCGTTGTGTTATTATTGATAAACCAAGGACTATTGAAAACAAAAATTACATACTGCAGTAATTATGTATATTAAAAAATTATTACATTTTAGGGCTTCCCTGGTGGCGCAGTGGTTGAGAATCTGCCTGCTAATGCAGGGTGACACGGGTTCGAGCCTGGTTCTGGGAAGATCCCACATTGCCACGGAGCGGCTGGGGCCCGTGAGCCACAACTACTGAGCTGCGCGTCTGGAGCCTGTGCCCCGCAACGGGAGGGGCCGCGATAGTGAAAGGCCCGCGCACCGCGATGAAGAGCGGTCCCCGCACCGCGACGGAGAGTGGCCCCCACTTGCCGCAACTAGAGAAAGCCCTCGCACGAAACGAAGACCCAGCACAGCCAAAATAAATAAATAAATAAATAAAATAAAAGTAGCTATAAAATTAAAAAAAAAAAAAAAAAAGCTAGACCTCTCTTTAACAAACAAAAAATTATTAATTTAGAATTCTAAGCTATTTTTGGTGCATTTTCAATGAAAGTAACATATAGAAAAGTATAGTAATAATATGACAGACACCTATACCTATCAAGATTTTTAGAGATGTTTCAGATTTCCATATTAACTTTAGGTCTCTCTTTAGGAAAAAATAACTTACATATCATAAATACAATTAAAGCCTGTACCTCCTCAGCTAGTCCACCTTTATCTCTTTCTCCAGGGGAATCCACTATCCTGAGGTTGGAGTATATTATTCCCATAAGGATTCTTACATATTATATACATATATGTATTTGTAACAACATGTAGTATTCTGTGTTTAAATTTGTATAAATAACTTAGTTTTTTTTTTACTTAACATTGTTTTTTGAAATTTATCCATATGGATACATGTAGCTGTAGTTCCTTTGTTTTAATTGCTAAAGAGTCTTCTATTATAAGAACAAAACAGTTTATTCTTTTATAGAGAAATCCAGTCATTTCCACTTTTTTTCTTGTTGCATTACACACTGTTCATGGGCAGGCATTTTCTTTTTTTAATGAGTGCTATTCAAATGAATTCAGCTGTAGGAAATTGTCCACAGCATAGTCAAATCTGACTACCCTGTCCATAAGCGCCTTCTCAACAGCTGTCTATACTAATGCGAGATAATTTTATGTAAAAATTAATGTTTCTATAAGAAGTTCTCATGAGAGGAGTTGACTTTTGTGGTGGGAAATCAAGTGCCAAAGGAAAATCATAACCTCCAAGAAGAAATATACAATACAGTAAATTTGTTTTGGTGGCTCCCCCGTATATCTTTACAGTATCTATGATAATTTGAAAAAGTCCTTTATTTTCTTTGTGGAAAATAAAACAGTCTTGTGAAAAAATTGTTATTGCTCAACAAATAGTTCCTTTTTTTTTTAGTATTAATCAGATTGATTATGCCTTTAAAGTGATCAATAAACAAAAGACTAGTAGTTTCTTGAGTATTTAGGATAACCGTGATCAGGCTTCTGATAAAAAGACAGTTTCTTGAGTTGACTTGTTCAGGAGTTGACTTGCTCCAGGCTACAACTTAACAGTTTTTGAAACCACTATAGACTATATAATGGAATTGAACAATAAGTAAATGGATGGCTGATGGTGACAGCCAGGTCTCTCTCTTGGAGTAATAGGTTATAGAGAAGAAAGGGCAGAAGACTAGAATAATCAATATGATACCAAATAGGTTTAGAGACATTCCATGAATGCATCGCTTAGCTTAATAGACATATAGAGGAATATTGTAACTGGGATAATTAATGAGCCCTAAAAAGATGTGTTTTTCCTAATCCTGATGGACCTATGAATATTACCTTACTTGGCAAAAGATGTGATTAAGTTAAGAATCTAGAGAGGAGCTTAATCTAGTTTATCCTGGTGGCCCTAAATGCAATCACGTGTATCCTTATAAGAGAGAGCCCAGGAAGTTTTGAGACAAAAGAGGAGGCAATGAGACCACAGAAGCAGAGACTGGAGAAATGTGGTCAAAAGCCAAGGAATGCCTAGACCGACCCAAAAGCTGGAAGAGGCAAGGAAGGACCTTTCCCTCTAGAGCCTTGGATGGAGTGTGGCTCTGCCTCAGTTTTGGACTGTGCCTCAATTTGGGCTCTATAGCTTCCAGACTGTGAGAGAATATATTTCTGTTTTTTAAAAAAATTTTTTAATGCCATCCAGTTTGTGGCAATTTGTTACAGCAGCTGGCAGGAAACAAATATAGATCTATATATCTACATTATCTATCTATCTATCTATCTAATTTATTAGATAGCTATCTAGATACATATCTTTGTGGTCAGATAGATAGATTAACATGCATATATTTAATTGCTCTTCAGCTGAGAGGGCCTAGAAGTAATGATACCCCAACAGCAAAGGGAATACTAACCAGACCCTGTTTTATTTGAACATTTTGGAAAGTCTAACTACCAGTGACTCAAGTCACCAATATAATACCTCATCTGTCATATTCACAGAGATCCTATATATAAGTAAAGGCATCTAATACGCTCATTATGTCTGAACACGCCTGAACATTTACATATTAAAATACATGCCATTTACTATGCATTAACTTTCTTTTACACTTCTTTTATACTTCAGTTAGAGTGTTACACTGACTTTTAAAAAATTATATATTTAGATGAATTATATTAATATTTTGTATGAATTTCACTTTAGGAGGTAAAAAAGACCATCACATTGGAAAGCACTGGACTTATTATAAGTCAGGGTTTTAGGGTCTAGGAAGTTGAAACACCACTGATCTAGGAGCTTCTGATCCTTGTGATTGTTTCTTCTGCAGTGTGGAAAGAGTTAGCATGTTGTGACTCCTCATTTCCTAATCATGCCCTAAGCTTGGCAGCGAGAAGTGGTGGCAGAGGCTGGGGGTGTGCTGGAAGGGAAAAGAAAATAATATTTTCCAGTACCTAGATTTCTGTTGTTGGCAGTAAAATTATTTGTCCATGACAAAATGTATTTATCTTCTGTGGAAATTGTGCTCAATTTATGGAACTATGCTCACTTTAACTACAAACCTAAGTTATACTGCATAAGTTTCATTTACATTTTATTTTATTACCAAAAAATGTACTGATCAATTATACATTTTGAATGATTTCAAATTCAGGTATCAAAAGTCTACTTCTGAGCCTCAGTCTAATACAAAATTATATACTCTTCACTTTATGGTAACTGTTAACTTATTGACTAACTTGTAAATGGATCAGTGATATATTTAACTGAAGAGGCAACAAAATTAAAGAACAAAGAGAATTGCAGATTTGAGCTATATTCCACCATGATTTGCTATAAAGTTCTCTGACAAATGATGTAAATTCCATGTGACTAATATTTTAATAAGAAAAATGATCTCTAATTATAGGAACAATAAAAGTATCTAGGAAAAATGTAATAAGGAAATGAAGCAGAACTGTGTTGTGTTTTTCCAGCTAAGGACTATTATTACCTTAAAAAAAGTGAGAAGAGAATTAGAATATTTATTTTCCTTTAAACAACAACAACATTAATTCATGACTCCTGTAGCCTCAGTTAGGAATTCTGAGATCAGTCATTAAACTAACGTTACAATAGACACTATAATTTTACACGAAGAGACTGCAGGTGCTTCTTATAGAGCTATGATAATACATTTGCAAAGAAAATATTTGTGTCATTCCAAAGCTTTAGTTGGTAAGCTTTTTATTAGCAAAAGTATAAGGAAGCTTAGTTTCCCACAAGAGAAATAAATAGCAGAAATCAATGTCTTTGAGCCATAGCTTGCCTCCACACAAGTAGTGAATCATACTCTCCCATCTGTCCCAACCTGACTGCATCCTTTAGACACACATGCCTCTTTGGAAAGAGCATTGCCACATATATTTATTATTGCTTTCATTTATGTATAGTTTTAGCTTTGCCACTATCTTCCTAGAACTTTCTGTTCTTTAATGATGTTGAGTAAGCTTTATTGGAAAGATATCAGTCACAACCATTCATAATTGGTGATAGTATTTGAATTGACAAGTGAAGAATTAAAGTATTCTAAGAAAAAAATCCACTTTTAAGATATCTAATGATATACATTAGACACTAGAGAAACTGATAGAAATTTTAGCTTCTACAAAAATATGACCTAGATGTCAACTGAGGCCTCTTTCATTTTGAGATTTAAATATTATTGGTTAGCTCCATATCATGTCCTCTGGGAAGTCCAACTCATTCCTTAATGTTTTTAAAAATATGGGCGTGTTCGTTCTCACAACAACCTCTTCACTTCAAAGTTTTCATCTCATTGAATTCTTGAATATGGCCTTTTTTCCTAAATAGTCTTAAAACATCATTCACATAAGGCACTTGCATGTTTAATAAATAATAGTAATCTCAGAATAAATAATAGTAATGCATAGTAACAACAGAATAAATAGTAGTAATCTGAATATGAGGCATTCTTATTCTGAAATGTTATTTTAGCCACTTCTCCACATCACTGTGAATTTGTTGCTGTCTAATAGACCATTTTCCTGGTGGGGGCTCTATTATTTTCTCTCCATATCCACAGATCCCAATTAACTTATTATGTGAAGCAGTGTACTTGTCTCTGTCTATCCCAAAGCAGCCTCAGACCATTTTATCTTAATGAAAAAACCAAGCCATTAAGATACATTCTGAAGCAAAGACAGTTTTCTTTCTGAGATGAGTTCGTGAACTTCATGGTAAAACAAATAATTTAGTATAAAAACATTTCTAATCTTTAATCCCAAGTAAATAGATCAATTAATTAGCACTAGACACAGGAGATACAGAGTAAATGACACATTTTTGCCCTTTCAAAATTCACAGCCTGGCCAGGAAGATAGACAAGTGAAAAAGGTTATATACAATGCATTAAGTGCTATAATAGGGCTGTATGGGATGTTTAAGAAGCAGGGAAAATCCAGAGATTATCGAGCTCATGGCCTAGTGGAGGATTCACATAGAGGAAACATATGATCTGAGCTAAGTCTTCAGAGATGGATAAGAATTTGCTAGGCATTTGTGAAGTTAAGGCATTCCAGACCGAGGGAAGAGCATCTGTAAAATCATGGAAGTAATTTATTTGGAAAAATAGTAAAGGGATATCTTTGATAGGGTTAAATATACAAAATGATGTGATGCAATTAGCCAGAAGGTAGGGGATTAAAGTGATATATTTTGACGATCTAAGTAAGGCAGATAGTGGAAGTAAACAGGTCTTAGAGGACTTGAACAGAAACAAGTTTCCTGTTCAGAATCTGGTTTCAATGGACTCTGAGGATTCTGGCTGAGGTAGCTCCACAGAGCAGTGTAAGAGGACTATTTAATGGGGGTTTTATTTGGCATTTGAGTTGAACTAATCTTGATATGCATATGGGATAATTCTTTAGTAGAACTAAAAGTTACAAATAAAGTCAAGATGCCTTTGCTATAATGTCATTAGTACATAAGAGGGAGTGAAGGCAAATATATGAATAAAAATGTGAAGAAAGAGCATTTAAGTGAAAAGACCAGTGGACTAAGAAGTGAACTCTGGGGAAAATCAATATTTAATGGCTAAAGAGAGGAAGAGTCTGAGATAGGGAGAAATTTGAGAACGAAATTGGAAGAACCCTATGATTGAGCTGTCTTAGAATCCCGTTGAGAGAACTCAAGAAGGAAGGAGTTAACAGTGATAAATGATGCATTGAGATCAATGAAAAATATTCATTGAATTTGGCAAGTAGAAGGACAAAGAACATGGTGAAAGCAATCTAGTTGGCATAGCTAGGGTGAACAGAGATTACAGTGAGTGGGAAATGATCAAGCTAGAAATATACACTCAGAATTTGTTGGCAATGTCAACATATCAAGGCCAAGACAACAGCACTTAGCATTTAGCAGATGGGCAATAAAAGTTTGTGGGGTAACTGAATGAAGAGATGAATGACAAATAAAATGCTGGGTTTATCCATATCCAAATGAAATAGTGATAATGTACTTATTATTAGGTACTGCATTATTAAATTTAGTAAACTTCAATATATTACATTACTATAATATTCAGAGGAAGATATTGTCATAAGAAAGTGATCTATTTTTGAAAGGTTATATTTTTATAGTTACTTATTTCTGTATTATAAAAATTTGCTTCTCAGAGTTATTTTTTGTGAAATTCTTATTTTACAAATAGTTTTTTAGTTGTATACATAAATACCTTTTCAAGCAAGGGTATTCATGTATTTTTTGCCACATCCTTAATTACAGTCTCAGTTTTATCTCCCCAAAACCTTTCTCAGAAAGAATAAGGTCATACTCTGAAACTATGGGTTTTTTGATAAAAATAACCTAAATAATAATTTGATCCCTCTTTTACTCAACATGCTCTTTTCTATATGACCACACTGAGGTCTGGATGAATATGCTGAGGACAAAAATTCTAAGAAATCATTTCAGTACAGCCAACTTAATTTTAAAGAATTGAGAAATCTGTTTTATCATTACTATAATAGCACAAACAATGGTATATAACTAAAATTATTATTGTACTTTAAAATAATTAAACAGTAAAATTGCTTAATAAGATTAATCAGCATCTCAAAAATTGTAGATTGAAGAATGAACAGTTTCATATATATAAACCTTGGAACTCTACACTGGGGATAGGGGGTGGGGAAGAAAACCTGATCAAGTAAATGCTTAATATATTACATTGTGTATCCCATCCCTGAATGCTCTTCTGAAGTGTTATCTTACCCTGCCATCATCAAGAGGTGGACTGGATTCCATCTCTCTACCCTCTTGAATCTTGAAAGGCCCTGTGAATGCTTTGACCCATACAATGTGGCAGAAGTGATAGTGTGCCAGCTCCAAGCATAGCCTTTAAATGACCTAACAACTTCTGCCTCCTGCTTCTTGTAGGCCTTCATGCAAGAAGTTCTGGCACTGCTAAGAGGGAAGACACAGAGGAGCGCTGAGCTGCTAGACATAAGAGTGAAGAGGCCATCTTTGATATCCAGCCCAGTTGAGATTTCACATGACTCCAGCCCCAAATGCTTTCCAACTGCAAATTCATGAGAGACTCCAAGTGAGAATCATCCAGTCAACTACCAGATAATGAAAAATAGTGATCATTATTGATCACTATTGTTGTTTTAAGCCAGTGTGTTTTGGAGTTTTTGTTCAGCAACAGTAGATAACTGAAATATAGAGTGTATGTTTTGGTGGTAATGATGGGGTAGGTGGTAAGAGACAGATCTGGAAAAGTAGCTGGGAACCAGATTAAGAACTATCTTTATGGCATTTTAAGATTTGGGTTTTATATATATATATATATATTTTTTTTTTTTTTTGTGGCACTGCACGGCTTGTGGGATCTTAGTTCCCTGACCAGGGATTGAACCTGGGCCCTTGGCAGTAAGAACATGGAGTCTTAAGCACTGAACTGCCAGGGAATTCCCTTGGGTTTTATCTTAAAGGCAGTGGTTAGACAGAAAAATTCTAATTGAGTTGATAGAATTTTGTTGTTGTTGTTAGAAATTGATTTTATCTTAAAGGCAGTGGTTAGACAGAAAAATTCTAATTGAGTTGATACAATTTTGTTGTTGTTGTTAGAAATTGATCTTCTACAAGTAATGTGTTAGACATTGCAACTTAAATGGAAAGAAGCTAACACTAGAATCAGGGGACCAGGTAGCAGGGTGCTTCAATAATTGAAGTGGAAATAATGAGCCTGAACTAAAATGCCAGCAGTAAGGAAGGTAGGATACAAGTGGTGTCAAGATCTATATAGGAAAAAAACATTGTAGAACTCGATTGTTGGGAGATACAGTTTTGGGTAGTCAACTACAAAAATGACAGCAACCCAAATTAAATTTCTTAAGCCAAAGTAGGACATATTTCCAGGATAGTGGGGTTTGTCCTGGAACTCATAGACTGGGATGTGTCTGGGTCTCTGGGGCAACTGGAACTAGGAACTCTAATGTCTCCAGATCTCTTTCTTCCTTTCTTCTCTACTTCTTCCTAAATCTTTTCTTTTTTTTAATTAAAAAAATTTTTTTTTATACAGCAGCGTTCTTATTAGTTAACCATTTTATACATATTAGTGTATACGTGTCAATCCCAATCTTCCAATTCATCCCACCACCACCACCCCACCACTTTCCCCCTTTGGTGTCCATACGTTTGTTCTCTACATCTGTGTCTCTATTTCTGCCCTGCAAACCAGTAACTCTGTACCATTTTTCGAGGTTCCACATGTATGCGTTAATATACGATATTTGTTTTTCTCTTTCTGACTTATTTCACTCTGTATGACAGTCTATAGGTCCATCCACGTCTCTACAAATAACCCAATTTCATTCCTTTTTATGGCTGAGTAATATTCCATTGTATATATGTACCACATCTTCTTTACTCATTCATCTGCTGATGGGCATTTAGGTTGCTTCCATGACCTGGCTATTGTAAATAGTGCTGCAATGAACATTGGGTGCACGTGTCTTTTTGAATTATGGTTTTCTCTGGGTATATGCCCAGTAGTGGGATTGCTGGGTCATACGGCAGTTCTATTTTTAGTTTTTTAAGGAACCTCCATACTGTCCTGCATAGTGGCTGTATCAATTTACATTCCCACCAACAGTGCAAGAGGGTTCCCCTAAATCTTTTTTATTTACTTTTTCTTTTTCTGTACAATGGCTTCTTCCAATTTTTTCAACTTAATGGAGGAAAACATGGCCTCCAAATCGGCTAAGATTTACACTTAATAGTCCCTAATCCAAGAGAAAGCCTATTTTCTCTTCCTCAGATCGAGGAACAAAATGTTTAAGAAATTTTCTGGGCAGATATTTGAGAAAAAGGGGAGTTTTGTCTGAGGTGTGGTGAATAATCTCACAGAAGAAAATGTTTCTGTACAGGTGAAAGGGCAACAGATCAAGTAGAAGTTCTTAGTTCTGAGAGTTGAAACAGAAATGTTTCCTGAGCTAATTAAAAAGCTATACAATATTTTCAGCACAATAACTGAAGGTTGTGTGAAATGTATGCCAGGATTTTTCTTGTTTGGTACCATATGAATTCATTTTAAATTCTCAGTGACAAGGCTGGGTGGATATTTGAATAACTAAGGCTTTTCTCCTGTCTTTAAAGGTAGAAGTTCTTTGCTGAATAGGATCAAAGGCTATGGTTTGTGAGCAAATCTTAAGGGAGTGAATTGGTTTTAGAACAGCATTTCCCAAAGAGAGCTCCTCTAAATACTTTAAAAACACAGGCTTGGGCTTCCCTGGTGGCGCAGTGGTTGAGAATCTGCCTGCTAATGCAGGGGACACGGGTTCGAGCCCTGGTCTGGGAAGATCCCACATGCCGTGGAGCAACTAGGCCCGTGAGCCACAACTACTGAGCCTGCGTGTCTGGAGCCCGTGCTCCGCAACAAGAGAGGCCATGATAGTGAGAGGCCCGCTCACCGCGATGAAGAGTGGCCCCCGCTTGCTGCAGCTAGAGGAAGCCCTCGCACAGAAACGAAGACCCAACACAGCCAAATAAATAAATAAATAAATAGATAATAATTAAAGGTGCTAATAATTTAAAAAAAAAAAACACAGGCTTTTGTGATCATGTAAATTCTGGAAGTGGTACATTTTGTGCCTGCCTTTTAGACATTCATTATATAGATTAGAAAATTAAAAGCTATGAAAACATATCTTTCTCTCTTTCATATATGTATGTATATACATATATACATATATATGGTACTTTCTAATGTAGTTGACAAAGTTTTTTAATAACCTTTCTAATATTCTGTACTACATGTTGTGAGAAATGCATATAAAATAATGTTAATTTAAAAACTTATTTCCATGATTTCAAAATGGGAAGTATTCAAACTATAATTCCAATTTAGATTATATGGTATGTAATATAGTATTACATTATAATATATAATAATGTGTAAAAAACCATTATCCCATGTTATTCATTAAATGAAATCTCATTAAATATGATAACTATAACTAAAGAATAACATTGGCATTCTTTTCCTATTTTTGCCAGAAGAGATTATATCTCATTAATCTGAGATTCTTTGAATTGATAATCTGTAAATCTTAATAGGCATAATTTTCAAACAGTGACAGACTTTCATTAGGAGAAAATAAGTAGTTATTTAGTCATGGGTTTCTGTTAACCTTTTCCCTGATACTTTGGTAAAACACAAAACATTATAATTCATTTCATACAGGACAAGAATAAGATTAGAGCACAAATCAGCAAATCAGTAACTTGATAGAGCTGAGATCACTTGCAAAATAAACAATAGCACTTTAATTGTAAATGAAGGGCAAAAAAATATCCAGACTCTCAACCCATGTCTGAAGAACAAAAAGCCTAAGGCTCAGAGATGTACATACTACAGTTACACTTCTTCTGGGTGTTTGAATATGGCACCAATAAAATATAAGAGGACACAGTCAAATTCAGTGGCTCCTGCACCTTGCTGTCCATCAGGATACTTCAAACAGGTTTTAGAAATAGAGACTCCCAGGGGTTAACCCTAAGTAAACTGAATAAAAAGTTGTTGGCAAGGAACTAATAAATGTTTATGTTCAGAAGCACCCTTGGTGATTCTGATACCACTAGTCTATGACTAGCCATGATATGAGGAATCACTGGATTGGGTGCATCTAGGTCACTTGCCAACTGTTTCCAAATACTTTAAATAATGTACACTATATTTTCACACTTTCTAGTTATCATTACTTATTTATCATAATGAAAACTTACTGATTAGGCCGAATACTTTGGGGTGAAGATAGTCCAATAATTATTCATTGGTAAATGTGTGATGGTTATTTTACCAAAATTAACCCAACGAATAAACAAAAACCTATGGCTATCAAGTGAATAATATATATTATGAATAATTGGATGGGTTTATTGACATTCTAACATTTTAAACAGGCTCCTTGTTGAACTTGATTGACTTTGGTTTTGTGATTATTTATAGAATATTTCTTACAATTTTCCATGCATTTTAAAAGATGCAAAATTCTGAACTGTTTTTCACCAACTAAATGTAAAATGTGTTGATAGTTCATTCTATGAGTGAACACTTGTTGCTTAGATGAGATTAGGTAGGCGGTGAAGTGGGGTTTTGTCATCAAACGAAGTGGGGAAATTTGAGCCAGCTTTTAATGAATGCTTACTAGGTTGTTTGATTCAATTTATCTACCCCCTACACTAACTTTTGTGGCTGGTAAGACATCAAGCAAAAACCTTATCAATGGCAATCAAACCAATTTAAGAGAGAAATTCCACATACAGCATGAAACCTAGAGCTACCCATTGTTGGGGTCCTTATTACTGAAATTCATGATAGATCTAAGAGAAGCTAAAATGTAAGGTATACGTCAGGAGTATACATCTTGCACTTCTTACATTTATATTTGCAGTTTTCATTTATTAGCAAGAATGTGTCAGGTTATCTAATTTTCAGATTCAACATAATTTTGAAGTAGCAACTCAATTTCTTAAGCTGCTAAAAATTTTTTTATATTTATATAAATGACCTAAGTTATCTTGATGGCCCCTACTTTTATTTTTTCAAAAGAAAAAGAAGGTATTAAATACGAGGCGGTTTATCAGGTCTCTTCGATTCCAAAACTTACACACATACACACACAAATAGTCTTTTTCATAAAATGAAGTTAAGATTACCTAACCATTTCAATGTAAATCCTACCAAGCATTCTTGCAATCTTGGTTATTCTGATTGATAAAATTCCCATGCCTGTTCACACTTAGGTTTGAATACATGGTAAAATCAACTCAATTTACCATTAAATTATGATTACAGAGACTGCTAGAGAATTATGAGACACTAGATTTGAGGTAAAAAGAAATATAATTATGTTCATCTATGGAAACCTTTTCTATTCCCTCTCCAAATTAAAGGAAAGTCATTTTTACATATTTTTAGAGAACTGAATATTCTTCTTTAATTTACAGCTATACACTATTTAGAGTGATTACTGTCTGCCAACAGGACTGAAAGAAAGCTCCATGTGTGGAGGAATCAGGCCTACTTTCATTCATCGGGATATTTCCAGATCAGCAGCTTCTTGTACAGGGTAGACTCTCAAAATCCCCAAATACCAAAACCTTAAAGGAATATTTAAAATCCTTTCTGTCAAACTCACTCTGGTTAGAATTCTTGCATATTTTCTTTTCTGCTTACCAGAGTAGAGAAGGATCTTTAAAATTGATCAACTTTAAAAAGTTATATAATTGTTATAGTTAATGATTTCTTATTCAAAGATCTTATCACAAAGGCTATCAATTATTCTGGGAAGTAGCATTATTTCAGCAATTTCCACCAGCTATCATTAAAGTTAGTCTTTGCATAGGTGAATAGCTATAGTAATTTCCTTTCTCTATTATTTAAACTAATTCCTGAAAATACAGAAAGTCTAGGCCATTATTCAGAGTTAAATAATTTCAGATCATAACTGAGCCTTTTCAAATTAAATAGCACTTAGCTCACTAAATGGGTAATTTACTTAAAAGTATTAATGGTTTGAGAGAATTAATACTTATGCTAAAATGCACTTACAAAGTCTCTGGCCATAAATTATGTCTCAAATATCATCAGAGGCTCAGGAAAGGTGTCTATAGAAAAGCCATGGCCTAATTTGTGTGAACATTTATATGAACAATTTATAAATGCACTAAGCCTCTTACATTGAGATTTGACTAACATATTACGTTTATCAAGAGCCCAATGAATTATCATAGAAAAAGGGATCAGTAAGCTCCTTAAAGGATGGTGGGTTTCCACTTATAAGTCATGTGCTGGGAATCAGTGGTCCTGGATCATAATTTTTCAACTACACCATAATTCTCTTCTAATTTCATTTATTTGGTTCATCTAATATGGTTGGGTGTGAAATATGGTATTTTTTTTTACTTCATCAGCGATGAAACATTTTAGTGATATCGTTTAAAGATATGTTCAAATGTTTTATGTATGTTTTTAAGAATTTTACACAACTAATAAAAATAAAATATAATGTGCATTCTGCTTTTCTGTCTTATTAGCCAAAAGGTGGCATAGAAATGTTCCACCTTCATTCTCTAAAATCTGAAGGGTAGAAATATGGAATTGTACCTGGGTCAAATTTCATGACAGCCATTAACATAGCTCTCTTTGAAGAATTTGTTACGTTAATGTATTTATAATTCAATTTTGTTAAAGTGTTAATATGTAGAAATATAACACCACAACATTTTCATTTATTTTTCTTACTGGAGTAAGAAAATATATTTATTTAATTATCTGACACATCTAAATTTATCTAGATTTCCAAATATTAGTATTATAATAAAATTATATTGCATATTTTATTGACGCTATCTGACATAGAATGCGAATAAACAATATTTTCATATAAATCCACAATGCATTTTGGAAACAGAACAGAATAAGTTTTAAATCTATATGTCATAGAAATACATTATAGAATGCAGAAAAAAAAGTTGTAGAATGGAGAAAAGAAAGTTGTAGAAGCTAACTTACTCTCACTGACAAGAAATGTACATATTTTGGTAAACTAAAGCACTTCTCAAATAAGAGCCATAGAATGGCACAACTAAAGGGTTTTCCCTGGAACCACGTGGTCCTGCTGAAATCTGCCATTATAGTAGGAATAATAATAACGTTCAAAACCTTTTTGAGTCATTTTCTTGTTATTCTAAAGATATCCTGTGAAACAAAATCACCCTAAAAAGATGATATTCTACTGGGTTTACCAAGTATAGTTTCTTGGGATCCCAGATATTGGCTCATTTCTCAGAGGAGATATAGATGATTTACTCTGCCTTATAAGTAAGGAATACTATTGTATCATGCCTGATTCTTCTCACAACTAAATTGAAATAGACAGAGAATTATATTCATGGTTTTCCAAATGTTCTCTATACTTCTCAATTTGTGATGCTTGGGCTTAAATCAGTATTTAAAACAAATGATGGATTGATGCATAGTTAATATCTATATTTCTTTACCCTAATGAGAATATATTTTCTTATAATTTATAACTTTAGATAAGCTCACTGACAATAATCAGGAAATCCAGAGAAGTAAAATACAAATAAGTCGCCAATAATTGGACCACCCAGAGAGAGGATTCCCATGCTTCTGCACGGAACACATCATGGCCCTGGCATATTGGTGATAGTGGAGACAAGCCCAACTGAGTGTGATCACAGAGCTATAGAGCAATGTATATCAAAGAGTCCAGGGACTTCCCTGTTGGCACAGTGGTTAAGAATCTGCCTGTCAATGCAGGAGACACGGGTTCAAGCCCTGGTCCGGGAAGATCCCACATGCCGTGGAGCAACTAAGCCCACGCGCCACATCTGCTGAGCCTGCGCTCTAGAGCCCACATGCCTCAACTACTGAAGCCCACGCGCCTAGAGCCCATGCTCCGCGACAAGAGAAGCCACCGCAATGAGAAGCCCGTGCATCGCAACGAAGAGTAGCCCCTGCTTGCTGCAACTAGAGAAAGCCTGCACGCAGCAATGAAGACCCAACGCAGCCATAAACAAACAAACAAACAAACAAATAAATAAATAAATAAATTTATTAAAAAAAAAAAATAAAGTCCAGGACAGTCAATGAAGATAACAGTAGCTCAAAGAATTTATTTAGGAGAACTCCTGAGATATCTCTGGAGACTTTTAAAATAATTGAAGCTGTTCCTGGCCCTATGCTAAGGATATAAAGACCTGAAATGGCAAGTGAGGGCACAGATAGTAAAATATGGGTTACTACTTGCCAATTTACACTCTGGCTGGAGTTGCCTGGGGAAACATGCACTGCAATACATGTTATGAACATATGCATGTTTCCATTCTATTTTACACAATGGCATTAGTGCCATTTCTAGGTATGTTATGTATTAAAAAGGCTGAAATTTAGTTATTTTTGCAATAGAAAAGCATAAAACTTGTTTTTATAAGTTCTTGAAATACAATATAGGGCTATTTGCCTAGCTTAATCTCTTTTTTAAAATTCATCCCAAAGTTAATAGTCCTGAAAATTAAGGAATTTTGAACCTGAAACAATTTTAAAACACAGGGAGAAAATGTCATCCCCCATTTCTCTAAAGGAATCAAGAATTGCTTCAGGATACTCTAACTGGTACAAAACTCAGATAATAACAGCTAGCTACATTTCAAAAATAAGTGTTAAAGAGCCTTGTTTTTCTTTTTAAAAATGGAATGTGGGTGTGGTGACAGCAGTATGTGTGTGTGTGCTCGCGCACGTGTGTGCACGCACATGCGTGCACATATTTTAGGTGGTAAGACAATTAAAGGCCAAGAAAAGATGATGCAAAATTGGACTTTCATGGAGTTGTCTGTTATGGGTTTCCATAGTTTTATTCATTTGAAAGGAAAATAATTTTTATCCCAAAGTTAAACTAGTGTTTTCTTTGTTGCATGACCAAAAGTATGACTTCAAGCTAAAGAAATTTTATAAATATATGGAAAATTATACCCAAGATGCCCTTAAAAGACTCTTTGTTTTTAGGGCTCAGTAATTCTAGACTTAAGAATGAATTCAAGTTCTACATATCAAAGAGTTCACAAAAACATCAAAAGAAAACATTTCCATATTTAAATGGGATTTTCTCTTTAAAATTGCAAAGTAAAAATATTTATTAAATGATTTTACATTTTTTTTCTCTCATCCAGTGCTTTTTCCATGATGCTAAGTTCTTTTGCAATCTTTTGGCTCATTTATTTCCCTAGAGTGATGTTGACATACATCTGCTCAAATTAATTAACATCCTATCTCAGTAGACTCATTTAGCCTGAATAAAAAGTTCAAATGCTAATTTGTGGCTGACCTATGTGGCCTCCTCCAACCAAAGTATAACACCTTATCCTGTTTCACACTAACAGGCAGAAGAGCTGTGCACCTCCTTTCTTGTTTTTGTCTTTTTTAATGACATTTATTGGCTATACTTGTGATTCTGAGGAATACAGGTATCAGAGGATGAAATGCAAGAATGGTAAAATATGGTTGAAATGATATAGAAACTAGAGGTAGTATAGGTATAGGTATGTTTAAAAATACTATCAGAAGTACTGGCATCTCTTTTTTTAAGAAACATAACTCTGCATGTGTGTATGAGAGAGAAGAGAGAGAGAGAAAATCCTTTAGCACTGGATGAATAATTATTTGTGAAAAGCAATATGTACTAATATATTAGTTACAAGTATTGATATGACCTCAAAATTTGATTGTTCTTATAAATATTAACAGAGAATCATATGTATTTTGAAAAGAACTTAGATTTATCAGGATGTCTTATTTATGTTTTAAATAAAAACTGAACTGACTTATTTAATAAATGTCCATAAATATCCATTAAGAGCCTACTATTTGTCAGGCAGAAAACTGGGCTCTCTCTCAGTTTTTCAAAAAAGACATTTTCAGATCTTAAATTTGTAGCTCTAAATATTTTAATTTAGCTTAAATATGTCAACAATTTGCCTTTACTATTTTTAAACATCATAGAACCTTATGTTTGTAAGCAAGAGAAAGCATAGGATAGGAGAAAGAGGCCATATTTGGAATCACAGAGACCTAAGTTAAGTTTCAGCTCTAGTATAGGTACCTCAGATTCTATCATTATAGGAATGATATCTTGGTGACCATAGAGGATTTAGTTTAGAAAATTTAACAAAATATATCTATCTAAAAACAGCCGATAAATTTAATCTATTGAGACTTCTGATCAGGAAGAATAGACATCAACAAACCATTTTTATGCAAAAGACATTCTGCACAAATTATAATAAATGAGCTTTGATTCCAAAATGAAAAGCTAATTGCTGATTTCTATTTCTATTTTACAAATACACAACTAAACTCGTACTTTATTACAACTTTCAGAGGAGGTTTACCCATAGTATGAGGATGCGCATAGGAAAGATATGGCTTCATGAAGTGTGGTTCAGGAGAAAACCGCAGTGTGTAGAGACATTGCTGTAGGCACCCCAGGGGTTCCTAAACCTATGTAGATAAAAGGTTTGTCTTCTCTTGGTGAATATTCTTTGTATTCTCCAGAGCATTTACTGAGACAGTTTCACAAACCACTTTGTCCTAATTATAACACAGAGTTCTGGTGGAATTAGTATCAGATGCAAGCAATTAACTTCTGTTTTCTAGGTAAAAGCCATCACTTTTCAAAGATTCTTCACTTTCTTTTCAAAATATATATGTGTATATATTTATGTAATTAAAATATTATGAAACATCACCCATTTGGTGCTTGGTTTGGTTAATGTCAAGTCAAAATTTCTGTCTAGATACTTATGTACTTCATCAAAGGGAGAGTTTGTATATACTGAGCACCTAAAATATATCAATCATTGTAGAGATGCCATCTAATTTCATGTTTGCATTAACTCTTTTGAGATAGTTATTAGAAGATTACACATGGAGTTCAAGGAAAGGAGAACAGAGTGTGGGGAGATAATCAGGGATGTTTCATGGAGGAGGTAAGAGAAGAAAGATGTAGAGTTCAGGTAAATGCGATGATGTAAGAGGGAACCGGGGGTTCGAGTATAGAGAAGTATAACACACAGAGCTTGGAATAGGCACTCATGTTGAAAAGTGTGAAGTCACCTGTCTGATAGAAATGAAGTTCTATGTGGGTACTTTTCAATAAATAAAAAGGAATAAATATGGTCATACATTATAGTTTAAAGAAAAACAATTTTAAAAATATCTACTCTTCTTCCGATCATATGTATAAATTAAAAAGCAATATTTTGATAAAAATAATTGTGATAATAATTCAGGAATTGTGAGTATAATTCAGCATCTCTTGTAAAAACTAGCTGTTATATATCTACAATTAAGAAGATATAAAAAGCACAAATACATTTTAATATCAACAATTATCCAACTTAAAATTCTGCTATCTGTATTATTCTTAAATAATACTTATAAGTTGGGATAAATATTTTGAAAAGCTTTTCAAGAAGAGGCCCCTAAAATCCAGAAATGTTATAGTGTGAAGGTTAATTGAAAATTTTAATATGCTGAACAGAAAAACTCACTACTTGAATCCCGGAAGAATTCTAGATCCTTTGTATTGTGAATGTAGACACTAAAGTATTTTCAAAAGAAATGCACTCAGGTAAGCAAGTAATTTGTTGAAATGGAAATAACCTATTGTTTGTAAGTTTAAACGTTGAAGTACTAATTCTGTCTCTAAGCAAAAAAACCGAGGCTTTTGCAAGGGTATAATTTCTTTGTTTTTTCTCCTTTTTAATAGGATTTTTATATTATACCAACCTATATGACATTAGTTATGTAGAACTTAGTTCATAATTTTAAAAGTTTATAAATGTCAAACACTATATAAATATTTGACTATCTCATCTACATCAAATTTCACCATACTTTATCACATTTTAATTGACCTACAAATAAGGAATGTACTTACAGCAACCATAGTTAACAGATAAACAGCTCGAATTAGTTTAAGAAAGATAAATTATTATAAGAATAATGGGTGTCATAAAATTCAGGAATAGAAATAAAACTGAGTCTCAGCAATGAAGAAAAGAAAGAGTACTTGAATGTCAACAGACTCACTGTTTTTATCTGTACCCCTCTCTTTAATCTTCTTTTTTCTTTTCTCTTTTACCCTCTGAAAGTCTGCTTTCTCTCTTTAGGTTCCCTAGTTTTAAAAAGATGGGACTCCATACTGCTCCCAAACTTTATGTGTACAAGTACAGAGCTTCCTCTTTTCCTGTTTCTCTTAAAATTCTCTAGAATGATTTCATTGACGAGTTCAGACAAGGTGGTCACCACTTGAACTAAGTATAGTCATCCTTGGGTATCCACGGGGGATTGGTTCCAGGACAATGCATGGATACCAAAATCCGCTAATGCTCAAGTGCCTTATATAAAATGGCTAGTCCAGTCGGCCCCTCCGTATCTGCGGGTTCCCTGTCCAAAATTTTTGAATCCGCACATGCGGAACCTGCAGATACAGAGGGCCCAGACTGTAACTGGGTTGGGAGAGAGAGAGGTAGAGAAATGGATGCATGTGTCTTGATGGAAGGAAAGGTCTGCATTTCACTGCCAAAAGCCAGATGCTTACTCTGATCCTTAACGACCAGAGCACCAGTACATTCAGCCATTTGGATGCTGCTACCTGCGGTTTATAATCTGAGACATGTGATAGGCAGCAACATGGACAGAGCCAATTCATTCCACCAAAATGGAGGCAGTAATATTCAGAGTCCAGTGACAGCCGTTTATGTACAGTGAATTCTGGCTAGACTTTCTTTTAACTGTAACAAATACTCCGTGTTCACATTTTTTTTTTTTTTGCTAGTGACATAAAACAGAGATATCATCAAAGATAAAAAATCATTTAATAAGTTAATATTGACAGAACTACCTTAATTCTAGTTTTCTTATCTCATGAGAAGAGGATGGTCCTGCATGTTTTTCAGACCCAGTTTTACAGCAGTTATCTGTTGCCAAGCATTGCAGAAAAATAAATATAACTTAGGAGACAGGAGGAGAAAATCACAAAAACCCAGTAGAAGAAAAAAAATTGAATGAATCTAAAAGTGGTAAGTTACTAAGAAGAATACAGTAAACTAATCTAAACCAATGGTTAATTGCAAATGTTCTCTGATCATAAAATTATAACTTAAGTAAAAAATGATTAAGCCAGCATATAAAATGAAAATAATTCAGAGAAAGTGCACTGTTTTTATTGTCCACAGATAATTTGCTTTTATTCTACAGATAATTATAGAAACAATACTGTTAGAGAAAAACATTGAAAACTCTTGTGTTGTTAGGACTAATGGTGATAGCTAAAAACGGTTCACTGATGAATATTTCAAAGTGTATAGCCATTTTATAAGAGAGTTTGTGTTGACTGAACAATAACCACTTGCTCTGGAGAATTCTAATATGGTAATATGAATACTCCTTCAGGGTATTAGGCAAGGAGAGAGATTCTTACAAGTCATTATTCATTGCAATGGACAATGAACATTGTCTACCCAGAGGAGTTATGGCCTCCATCTTTAGTCTTTCTTATTTACGTGTGCATCTCTTTATCTTGCCCTCTTTTCTACACGTGCATTCATTTTCTTTTTAAAGTATCTTTTCCAAAGAACTCAGTCATCTATTCCTTTCCAAATATATCAATTTGTTTATGAATTACTTTTATTTTCCTCTACCTCCTCTGATGTGTCATTCCACTACTCACCCTGGGTACCTTTCTCTCCCAGCATCTCCACTGGATCCTTCAGCATGACCTTCACACATTATATACCATTGACATATTTAAAAATTAAAAACAATGCCTTTAATATATTTACAACCTCTACTCTACTGCCTTAGATTTCTCCTTTTCATAACTACGCTTCTTAAGTGGTCTAACTTCACTGCTTCCACTTGGTTTAATTTGTTCATTGTAATCTGGCTTCATTTCTAATGAATTGAATCCAGTGATCCTTTTAATCCACTTCTAATAATCGGTTTGATACAACTTACTGCTTCTTTCTTTAAAACTGTCTCCACTCTTGGCTTTTATAATGACACATTCTTTGGTCACTATTCATTAATTTTTTCATTTAACAGATATTAAACCATTATCACTTGGCAGGCATCACTGTAGATGCTAAAGTATAAACCTCAGTAAGATGTGGTCTTTGAACTTTTGAGGGGAAAAACATACACAAATAATTGTTATAAAACATGATAAATGCTGTAATAGAGATATTTACATTACAGTATGGTATCATGGAAGAGGACTCATTTTTAAAATCTTTAATACAAATCACTGTTTCAATTCAAGTATATAAAATCAACAAAAATTACTCTATATAAATCTCTTCCTTAGACAGAAATAAAAATGGCTTCTAAAGAGTTCTGTGTGAATGACATAAAAATTCACAGAATGAATGACTCATTCATTTTGTAAAATAGACTTAAGTATGAAGAACAATTATTTTGAATGATATTAGTTCTGATTAACATTGTAAGTAGAAGACATTCATCTTCATTGAATACTTATGAAATTAATCATTATTCAAATGACACTTCAGAGGCTGTATATTTGAACTGAAAAAAATTTATAAAAATATAGTCTTTTAAAGCTGAAGGGGTCTTAGAGATCATTTAGTCCAAACCTATTATTTTATAAAGAAAGAACTGACTCTCTGGAAGATACTTCCTCCACATCATGCAGATTTGTAGGGGCATAACTGAATCAGAACCCAGGATGCTCTGTTCCAAATGATCTTTCTAAAACAGGCAAATTGAGCACAATAGTAAGTCTATATAGTGAAATACACATACCTCTTTCTGAAAGTATTTACAATAGGCTAAAGAAAAATATTTTAATGAGTATCACATGTGTTCCCCCCCATTTACTCCAATTATAAAATGATAGACCAACTCCTAAACACAGTGTTAAACTCCCAGGAATGCTCAAATGGATGTTACTTAACATAACTGAAACTGTGTTGCCCTAAGAAACAAGAATGAGAAAATTAGATTCCTAAAAATGTCTTTCATGTAAAAAATTACAAGCTGTCCCTCAAAAAATGTCATAGATAATGCAACAAATATTTCTTTTACCTGTCATCTGGTCACTCTATTTTAGAGCAAATCTACAACTATTCACTTTTGTTTTTTTAAAAATTAGTTGCCAAAGGCTAACCTGAATATGGTGTCCTTAAATCTGTCACATATACATGTTTACAGGGAAATCACACCTTTTCTGTGGAGAGGGTTAGGTTTTAAAGTCAGCTCATAAGGCAAAAACCAATTTATTCAAAACCACTCTAGATAATCCCTCAGGGAGGCATCACACTGGAGACCGACATCCTACATCACACTAAGTCCATTCCAGGCAGTTCTCCTCCCAAGTTAGAACATATCACTCCCACTGAGGAAGAGCACCAGATGGATGACCTTCCCTGCCATGGGGCTCCTTTGTATGAAAAGTACAATATGTACTTTTTAATGGACGAGAAGTATCTTTTAAAACAGGGGTTGCATTCAGCCTCACAAGGTGCTCACACCATGAGAAGCACAGGATCTACTACAGAAATTGTTTAGGGTTTCCCATATCACATTCACTTGGGGAATATGTTCATTGCATGGAATCTTCTGTAACATTTAAATGGTTATTTGTCTCCCCTTTTGTTGCTGCAGTACATGAATAGTTGAATTTACATAGGATACATGTGCAAATGGTGCCATCCCGCTTAATACATACTCTTTCTCATATATATGAGACATACCTGTATACACTCTGATATATATACTATGCATACTATGTATATACTATGTATATACTACGCATATGTATACTATGTATATGTATACTCAACTGTACGCATATATGTAGTACAAGAAATGTTTTGATGGTATAAAAGTTTGTTTCAGAAAACTATTGAATTTTGTTAAAATTCTAACAATAATACAATTTCTAAAATATGTAAACTGTTGTATAATAACACATTTGTCTGGTCTTTTGTCCCAGGTTCCTAGGAGGAAGCTTCTGAAACTTTGGAATGCCCCCAGTGATGAGTATCTTTATTATTCATGGTGGGTCCCTTAGACCATACCTGAGTTTATGCTAATGAGGTGACTCATGATAGGCCCTCAGATAGTTTCAGGATAGGGTCAGAGCAATCCAGAAAGATCAACCATGTGATTAGAGGATTGGAGGCTTGAGCCAGGTGATATTAGCCTGACCTCATGACCTCCAATGAAAGGATAGGATTGTAGATCAAGTTCTATTACTTGGGCAGTGATTCAATTAATCATACCTGCATAATAAAACCCCAACAAAAACTCTGGACACCTGAAGCCTGATGAACTTCCTGATTGGTGATACACATCAATGTGCCAGAAGGGTGATGCATCCTGAGAACACGGAAGCTTTACAGCTGGGACCCTCCCAGATCTCACCCAAGTGTCCCTACATTTGGCTGGTCCTGATTTGTATCCTTTGTAGTGAAACTTTAATTGTAAGTATAGCGGCTTCCTGAGTTCTTTGATTTGTTCTAGTGAATTATTGAACCTGAGGGAGTAGTAGGGACCCTCAAATTTAGAGCCAGTTGGTCAGAAGTATGGGTGGCTTGGGAACCCCAGAGCTTGCCACTGGTGTCTGAAGTATGAAGAGTCTTACAGAGGATTGTGCCCTCAACTATGAAGTCTGTGCTAACTATAGGTAGCCAATGTCAGAACTGCACTACAGTAGCCATGTCATAAATGTAACTAGCACTATGTTTGAAGGTAGAGTGAGTTGTTTGTTTGTTTACTATGTAATTCACCTAATTCTCCTGAAGAAGCTACACACCTTGGGTGGTGGATAAGAAATGAACTTAATCTAGCCTGATAATTTAAACTGTCCCTTCAGGTAAAGCTCTGATTCCCCAGGACTTCCATATTTTGTGCTCTGGCTACTCTCTGAGATGACAGCTCAGGGTGGTAAGGCTTCTACAAGCTCACAAAAGAAGAACAAGAGTCAGGGGCCTCAAAGGATGCTGTCCCTACCTGCTTTGTTCCTTGTCTGTCCAGTGGTGCGTCTCCCATCTTATATTCTTATATTCACAAACGGTCTTAATGTAGCTTGTTAGTGTAGCTTGGGATGTCTGTTGGAGCTGGTCAACATTGCCAGCCAGCTTATCCTTACCTAAGCCTCAAGGTCCATTGATTTTCCTTGGATGGGTGTCCCCCCTTCCCAGCCACACCTTTACTGCTGGGTCAGATTGCTTTTTCTCACACCTAGCCCAATGGCAAGCCCACAGATTCTCAAATCAGCTCCTTTCAGTGTGTCCTTTCAGGAAGATTTGGTCTGGGAACTCACAGGTTTATATGTCCTACAGGGGAAATAGGCATGCTAAGGAAACCAAATTCCTTTCTGCCCCTAGCTGAGAGAATCTCATCTCAGAGTATCTAACAGGAAGTCCATTATGGTCAAATCTTCCCTCTGCCTTATATGCCTCTCTTTTACCTACTATACCTTGACTGCTCAATTCCTGTCCGTCATTCCTATTATTTCCCCTCTGGCTAGAGAGGGTCAGGCTTTAACCCATTCTCTACATTATTACTCAGTGTCAGAGGTTAAAAGCTACCAATGAAACTATGGCTTGATGGGAAAATTATTTCAGTTTAACTTTTTTCAAAACATTATCCTTTGTTAAATAAGGATATAGATTTTTTATTACTTATTTAAAATAATAAAAATGTATAGCCAAAAATAGAAAACCACTGTTTAAAGTAAAACTAAATTAGGTATTTTTCTACTTTTCTTCATAATGATATTCAAATAGAATTGTTTAAAACAAACCAACATTTGAACTATTTAATTTAGTCACCAATATGCACGTATCTTGAATCATGCTTTTTCATTAATATTGCTGAAAATTTACCTACATGGTATCATTATTTGTATAAATCATGTCATCTTTCTATGCTTCAGTTCTTCAGGTTTATTCAGATCAGAGCCAAATGATAAACAAGCTCACAATAATTTTATTTAGACCAAAGGGATGCACTGGTGATAATGGAGCTGTTATATTCTTTTATCGTTAATAAACAAAATATATGATAAATACCTAGAAGGCTGTCCATGATTTGAAAGAACTTTGTACCTTACTTATTAGCTCTGATGTACAAGTGAAAAATTAAAATTATATTTCAAGATTAGCATTGTATGTATCTTTTATCTCTCAGCAAAAAAGTAAAGTACATTTACTCTAAAACAATTTGAATGTACAAGTAAGCAAAAACAAAATAAAATCACCTAAAATCTTGCAAATCTAACAAAAAAAAAACCTTTAGTATTTTGCGACATGTAAAATCACTTCAAATCCTACTGTTCTGGAAAGAAAAAACTAGTTGTAATATCTTTCAGAGTATACTTCCAGAATTTTAAAAATACATTCACTCAAAAACATTTATAACAATAGGATTACACTGTACATTGAACATTGTGCCCTGTATTTTTAATTTAACATCAAATAATAAATGTAAATTTAGAATATTAAAAAAGTTCAGAACACTTTCATTGTAGAATTAAGGAGCTATTAAATAATATCACCAATCAATAGCTTCACTAGCCTTAATGAAAACAAGAATTGTGCAAAAACTATATATTCTATTTTACTTAATATGCAACACATGATATGAGCACTATCATTATTCCTTGTATCGATTTTTTTAGTAGGTTAGAAGTGGTTAAGTCAACTACTCAAGGTTACAGAGCTGGTAATAGTTTGTGAAGGTGTTTGAAGTCAAGCCTATCTGAAATTTAAACTCCAAGTTTAAAGTTGGAGTTTAAATTGCATCCCCTACTGAAAAACAATCCTGAGAGAATGAGCCATATCTACCAGCTCTTTCACAAAGTCTCTAAATCTAGACACAGGTTAGCCCATTATCCCCAATTACCTCAAAGCTCAGCAATTCTTTGTCCCCTCCTCTTTGTTTCCAGTCTATGCTCATCACTACTACTTTCTATTTCTCAAATACATGATAATTTTCTGTATGGTTAACATCAGGAGCCAAAAATAACCTATCAAAGAACAAGCCTGTTGTGACTAAACCCAGTAAAAATAGGACAAAAGATGCTCTACTTTAACTTAACAATTGCATTTAACATTAGTTTGTATATTTTTCCCTAAATGTTGATAAAATTTTAAATTAAGATTTTCAAAACTCATAGGCCCTACTGATAACTTGCAAAGTCCATACTAAAGTTTGTTGGGTGTTTTTGGGGTTTTTTTGCCCTTCACTTCTTGCAACTTAAATTTAGAGACAGACAACTGCTGTGTTGTCAAATCGTGAAATGTGTTTAGGCGGAGTGATAGGAGTTGAATTATGAGCAATAAGAGACACTGCTATTTTTGACAAGACAAATACAGAATGCATGACTCATTAAAAATAATCTATTATGTACCTTTTATGCTATCTTGTTTTATTTTCAAAAATTGATGCATTCATTAACATTCATGAATGATAGACACTTTTGTTAAAAAGGGGGAGAAATTTTGTCCCATTCACTGTAAGAAAAAAAAGTCTGTATCTACTGATGAAACTTAAAGTTACAATTTTATATGTTAATTGCAACATAATAAACTGTAATGCAGTTTATAAAAATAGTTCCACAGTGTCTACCAGGTGATATTATCCCATCATAGAAAGCCAGTTTGAAACTAACTGAAGATAAATTTGTCTTGCTGGTTTTGACTGACCTATAAATCTAGATTCACAATTTTTTTTTCATTTACATGGCCTATTTTATTTTATTTATTTATTTTTTAAAATAAATTTATTTATTTTTGGCTGCATTGGGTCTTCGTTGCTGTGAGCGGGCTTTCTCTAGTTGCGGTGAGCGGGGCCTACTCTTTGTTGAGGTGTCCGGTCTTCTCATTGCGGTGGCATCTCTTGTTGTGGAGCACGGGCTCTAGGCGCGTGGGCTTCAGTAGTTGTGGCTCGCGGGCTCTAGAGCACAGGCTCAGTAGTTGTGGTGCATGGGCTTAGTTGCTCCGCGGCATGTGGGATCTTCCCAGACCAGGGCTCGAACCTGTGTCCCCTGCATTGGCAGGGGGATTCTTAACCACTGTGCCACCAGGGAAGCCCTACATGGCCTATTTTAAATTGCATCTTCTAGTAAAAGAATTCTTCTAGAACATTCCCTGCAGCGAACAGAGAACTAACTCGTTCAATCTTTTTTTCATATTGAGGATTTTTTTTTCCATTTTGCTATACTATGATTACACCAACCAGTTATGGCATCAACATTTGCAGAACCTAATTAGAATGTGACTACATTGAGGATGATTTTAGGATTGAAAATTCCTTGGGAAAAGAGCTATAGAATATTCTTCCACATCATCCAGATTTGGAGTTCCATGTAGTGATTAGTTACTGCTATTAACGTTTCTGAACTATATTCTGAGCATTGAACTGGGCATTGGGGATAGAGAAAAATAAAGGAAAAAAATGTCTAACAACTTAATAGAGACATAAAGGCAGAATATTAGGAGAAAAAATATCTGTATATACTACCAACTCTCCCTCTCTCTGTTTTACCTTGCTACTAGCAACGTGGCAGCATGTTGACACTTAGAGGAACTCTAGTATATTGGTTCAAGGACTCGGGAGCAGACTGCTTGGGTTGAGATCTGGGCTCTGCCACTTACTAGTTGTGTGACCCTAAGCAAGTTATTCATTTGAAAATGGGATAATAGCAGTACTACCACACTGAATTATTATAAAGTTAAACTAGCTAATATGTGAGTAAACTGCTTAGGACAGAGCACATGGTGTGTACTCTAAATGTTGGTAGGAGAAAAAAACCCCACAAAAACCCTGGTTCCCTCTATTTTATAACCTTATGATAATTAAATCCATTCAATAATCTTTTCATTCACTTATTCCAAAATTATATACAGAATACTGTAACTGTTTCTCTTTCCTTTTTTGGCCCTAGAATATTTTTGTCCAAGATGATGAGAAATAATATTTCTTGATACATTATAGGTATTAAGAACTTAATAGAAGAGAAAGCCAATGTGTTCTTTCCAATTTCATATGTAGAGGTGGCCTTCCATGTAAAATATTTCCTAATCCTGTTAATAAGCCAAAGCGGTAAATTTAATACTAGATTATGAAAATTGATAGCTAGGGAAGCTAAAGAGAGAACTGCTTTAGGGTATCCCTCAGAACATGCCAGATATGCAGCTCTGCCTGACCGTATCTGATCACTCTGGCTCCAGCCGCACTGGTCCCCTTGTTTCTTAGGACACATCAAGTTATCTTCCACTTCAGATTTATATTTGCTGTTCCTTCAGTTTAAGCACTAGCCTTCCTCCCAGCCCTACCATTCCCCTAGCCTATAACCTGCTTGGTTCACACGCTCAGCTCCTTCAGGTCTCTGCTCAAAAGTCACAATTTCAGCAAGCCCCCCCCACCTTGGACTCCTTTATAAAATAGCCACCACACCTTTACTCTGTCTCCTTTACTCTGCCCCCTACCTTGTCCTGCTTTGTTTTCCCCCACATCACTTATCATCATATAACATACTAAATCTTTATTTGCTTATTTACTATTTTCAATCTCCTTTCCACAGAGTGTAAGCACCATCACAACAGTAAACTTTCTTTGTAGCCTCAGTGACAGTGACTATCTTGGGGATACAATTTGTATCCTCAAGAACAGTGACTACCACATAGCACATACTCAAATATTTAATGAATAGAAGAATAAATGCAGCTACTTTCTCAATCTGAACGCATCTTGAGCTATTTGCTTTCCTGAGTACAATGTAAATAGATCATATGATAACCTGGAGTTGTGCCCAATTACTAAAAATTAGTAGTGAGCTCTTCTGGTGCTCAGATCCTGGATTCTAAAGACATTTTACCATTAAAAGAAACGAAGATCCTTTGGATAACTGACTGATTTTATGTCTGGAGAAGGGAAAGGAAGGTGAGCCTGACATACAACTTTTCTGTGACAGAAAATAAATAAGCATTCAAAGACTAACAGAGGCATGTCAAAGGACACAAGGGTCAGCTTGAAGGAGCTCCCACTGACTAAATCTGGGATAACTTGAGTATAAAAACAAATGTCTACAATTGATTAATTGATCTTAATGTACTGAAAATATAAAAATGCATAAGTCCATAATAAGATTTGTGTGTGTGTGTGTGTGTGTGTGTTTGAGAGAGAGAGAAGGGGGTAAGGGGAGACACTAATTTGCCACACTGAAAGATTCATTAACAAAATGTAGGATAAAAATCATATGATAATTTCAACAGATGCAGAGGAAGCATTTGTCAAAATTAAACATGAATTTATGATAAAAAACCCTCTCAATAAAGGGGGTATAGAAGAAATGTATCCCAACATAATAAAGGCCATATATGGTAAACTCATAGCTAACATTATACTCAATGGTCAAAAGCTGAAAGCTTCCCTCTAAGATCAGGAACAAGACAAGGATGCCCACTCTCTCCACTTTTATTCAACATAGTATTGAAAGTCCTAGCCACAACAATTGGGCAAGAAAAAGAAATAAAAGGCATCCAAATTGGAAAGAAAGAAGTAAAATTGTCACTATTTGCAGATGACAAGATACTATACAGAGAGAACTGTAAAGAGTCCACCAAAAAAAATTAGAACCAATAAATGGATTCAGTAAAGTCACAGGATACAGCATCAAAATACAAAAATCTGTAGCATTTATATAATACTTTAATGACAAACTATCATAAAGACAAATTAAGAAAACAATCCCATTTACAATCGCCTCAAGAAAAAATATCTAGGAATAAATTTAAACAAGGAGCTGAAAAGACTTTTATATTGAAAACTATAAGACGCTGACAAAAGAAATGGAAGAAGACACAAATAAAGGAAAAACATTCCATGTTCATGGATTGGAAGAATTAATATTGTTAAAACCCAGGCAATCTACAGATTCAATTCAATAAAGATTCCAATGGCATACTTCAAAGAACTAGAACAAATTTCTAAAATTTGAATTCGAGACCACAAAAGATCTCAAATATCCTAAACAATTCTGAGAAAGAAAACCAGAGCTAGAGGTATCACACTCCTTGATTTCAAACTATACTACAAAGCTACAGTAGTCAAAACGATATGGTACTGGTACAAAAAACAGACACACAGATCAATGGAACAGAATTGAAGGCCCCCAAATAAATGCATACATTTATGGACAATTAATTTACGACAAAGGAGCAAAGAACATACAATGGAGAAAGGATAGTCTCTTCAATAACTGGTGTTGGGAAAACTAGACAGCCACACGCAAAAGAATGAAACTAGACCATTATGTTGCACCACACACAAAAATTAACTCAAAAATGAATTAAAGACTTGAATGTAAGACCTAAGTGATAAACTTCTTAGAAGAAAAAATAGACAGTACCCTCATTGACACTGGATTTAGTGATGTTTTTGTGGATCTGACTCCAAAGGAAAACAAATGCTAAAATAAACAAATGGGACTATATCAAACTAAAAATGTTCTGCACAACAAAGAAAACCATAATCAAAATGAGAAGGAAACTTACTGAATGAAAAAGATATTTGTAAATCATATATCCAAATTTTGTGAGACAATTCAAAGTTGTCAATACTGTGTAACAACTGCTGTATTGATTGTACTGTGTCTAAAATGATTCTTGTGCTATTTTAATGTGAGAAATTTCACCTATAAAATCTCTATGCACACACACACACAAAATAAGAAAGTTTCTATAGCATCAGTTCTTTACTCTATTGGTAATTCAGAGTTGCTCTGTTATTTTAGGTGGAACTATAGCTCATCCACAGCTAATAAGACAATGCTCTTCTTTACAGTAGTATCCCAGCTAATAAATAGAAGGGATAATAGGATAATAAAGTTACTGTTTCACAACTCCCAAAGGAAAATATGATAGTCAAGGACCACGGATCCTTGAATGCTAAAAATGTTGGGTAACTATTCTAGAATAAAAGAGACTAAAGAGACAGAAAACAAATACAATGTGTGATCCTTGATTTGATCCTCTTCAAAAGAAAAATAAAGTCATAAAACATATTTCTGGAACAATTGTAAAAATTGGAATATGAGGTGTGTATTAGATGATATATACTGGGGTATTATTGTTAACATTCGTACATGTGATGTGATTGTAGTTATAGAAGAGAATGTTTTACTCCTAGGAGTTCATGATGAATTGCAATGATCTACACAACTTACTTTGAGATTGTTCAGAAAAAGAAAAAATAGACATAATAAAACCAAATATTGCAAAACATTAACAGTTATGCATCAAGACATGGTGATTCAGATCTTCATTGTACTATTCTTTCAGTTTCACTGTATTTTAAATTTTTCATAACAAAAAGTTGAAATACAAGTGTCAAAACTTGGATGCACTGAAATTGGCATAATGATAATAAATAATATAGTCTTTGTATATAAATTAGAAAATGTTGATGAAAATTAATTGCTAACATTTGTGGAATACAACACCCTATTCAAGGTTTCTTTATCTTGGCACTAGTGACATTTTGGATAGTTATTTGTTGCGAGGGACAGCCCTGTGGATTGTAGAATGTTTAATAATATTCCAGCTTATAGCCACTAGATGCTAGGATATTGTCCCCTCACTCCCCCCCCAAAAAAATCCCACAAAATGTCTATAAACATTGTCATATGTCCCCTGGAGGAACAAAATCTTCTCTGGTTGGGAAGCACTACTTTACATGTTGATTTTTTTTTTTTTTGGCCATTCCTCCAAACTGCTACTTTTCAGATATTTAGAAAATAAAAATTAATTGATCATTAATATAAACTACATTTGTTAAAATCCAACTCTTCCCATTAAACACAAAGTATATGTCTCTATTCTGATACTTGGGGATAAAAATGGTTGAAAGGATTTCTAATAAAAGAACATTTTTAAACATGGAATTTTAAAATGCTTTTATGATAAAGCCTCTAGCAAATTTTTAAAATAAAATCTTGCCTTTTCCCACACTACTATTGTGAATAGAGATCAAATAAAAATTGTTTTGGCCTGGTAGTTTAAGGCTTGCTGTTTCTAGTAAGAGATATTAAAACTGTAATTTGGTCAATGGCATATTTACTAGGAAAAAGATATAGGCATTTGGAACAAAAATTACCTCCAGAACTATGTATAAGAAGCTTTTAAAAACATGCATGTTATTAATACATACAACTGCTTGGATGAATCTCTAAATGTATTAGGTTGAGTGAAAGTAGCTGGTCTCAAGAGGTTAAATTATGTATGATTCCATTTATATGACATCCTTGAAAGATAAAAGTAAAACTATAATGATGGAGAACAGATCAAATTGCCAGGGGATAGAGATAGAGGGAGAGTGTGATGGCATAGTGATAGCAGGAGGGAAGTTTTTGGGGTAACGGAACAGTTCTGTACCTGAATTGTGGTGGTGGTTACATGAATCTATATATGTGTTAAAATTCATCGAACTGTATTAAAAAAAGTCAGTTTTATTCTTTATTTATAAAACAGAATAAAATAAAATAAGGATTTTCTTATAATTCTAATTATAATCATGTAAAAAAGGTCAGTGTTTAATAAAGTTCTTTTTCTAGAAAAGCCTTTTTTGTTGTTTAGTAATAAGGGTGAGTTATTAACATATCTTATGTAAAGAAAATACTTAAGGAAAATTAATAAAAATTCATAACCTAAACTCAAAAGTACTTATAAAATATATAATAGGAACTAATATAGCTTGGTTGATATCATAAGAAGGCAATAAGAAGTTTGATTAATTAAATTAATAATAAGTTTAATTAAATATCATGCTCCAAATGTCAAATATGAGTATCTCCAGATTATCAGATTTTGTCACATATTGGTGGGAAGAAACTGCACAGATGTATTCATGTGCTATAAGTTCCCAATTAAATGGTGAAAGTCACAGACCTTAAGAAAAGAAGGGGTACTAGCCAAAGCAGTAGCACATCTTGGCTTGTCTCTTCCTTATCATTTGACTCCCTAAAGGGTGGTTACACAACTGCTATCCCATTCTCTGTAGTAGTGAGAAAATAGCCAATTTCTTTCTAATAACAACATAATGTTCTATACTTAGACCTTATGTCATCATTTTGGAATGCCAACAATCTATGCATGTCCATTTAAAAAATGTTTACAGACACCCATTCTTGTGATTCTTGACCCACACTTCGCTTTAGCAAGACTGCATCCTCAAAGGGGAAACAGCAGAGTCAATACCTAGGTTTCACAAGCTGTCTCTACTTCTAGGTTCTTTCTGGTGAACTTGAATCCCCACATTCCACTCTGCCTCTAATTTCAGAGCTTTCACCTCGTGATTCTGACCCTGGGTTTGGCCTGATAACCACAATCACAAGTCTTTCTTCACTTTCCCAGGTAAGAATTTATAAACCCCTTAAGGAACACAGAAAAAGAGCAGCATGGTTTCAATCACCGTTGCTAGAAGCTTCAAAACTGTTAATTACAATGCTCCTGTAGAATAGAAATTAATTACAGTCCTTAAATGTATTAAATTGTTTTTGAAATATCTACTGCTGTTAAAGAAGCTTTAATTGACCCCAAGTTCCTAGAGCAATCAATATTTCTTTCTAACTTAAAAGCACTCTAATATCTCAACTGAAAGAAAAAATAAATCCAATCTGTACACTGTTCTAGTCTGGAAACATTCTCAGTAGGAATTGTACCTCTGACTTTCACCCTCTCATTAGAGCTTTACTTAATATGTCTGATCTGTGATCATGATTCTGGCTTACAACTATACAGATGGTATTCAATTGTACTTTTAATGTTAAATTTTCTAATATCGCAATACAAAAATAGTTCTCATGGGCTGCATATCCATTTTCTGTACACATGAAGGAAAAATAACTTCCACATTTCCTCTTTTATCATCTACTTCTGTACAACCAGCAGGTTGCATGTCACGTCTTACCATCTGTTGATGTATTGCTTGTTAATATATTTTTGTTTTAATCAGGGAATTAATGGAGAAGTCTAGATAATATAAAATTCTATTTAATAGCAATTGATTATCTTTTTTTAAGGAATTAGAATATATCTAAGACTAAAACTTCATGAACCATTATTGACTCTTTTCTTGATGTTTTAGAAGCCCCATCAGAATTTTAAAATTTCTTGTATTAAAAAAAAAAAAAACCTTAGAGAAATCCCATTAAATAAAAAATGGTCAGAATTAGAGGAAGATGATTCTTATTTCTATGCCACTGTGCTCGGCTTTCCAGGCATAAATGTTTACATCCTTTTGCAATGGTAACAATTTACACAACCCACCAATTACCTATTTAGTAATATGATCCTTAGAATAGCCTTTGACTTTCCAGTTCCCATGAGCAAAATACATACGAATGCTTTTCTACCTGTAGTTAACATGGTGCCTCTATAGACTTTGTTTTTCTTGGGAAGAAAAACCCTCCACTCCCCTGAGAAGGCTAACATTCATGTCCATTTATGGAAACAATTTAATTGATTAAACAAGAATCAATTAAACAATTTAATTGATTCTTTTGTGCTTCAAGGCTGTTCTTACATTTGCCAAGTTTAACTGCTTGGTAAGGCTTTGTGGTAAGGCTTTGTGTTCCTGAGGTAAGATGACATGCAACGCAAATTCTTTTGATATTTTCTCCTGCTTTCATGGAATTGTATCAAAACTAATTTGAATGCTAGATAAACTGAAACAAAATTGTGGGTTTTTTTGGTTCTGAAAACTGGCAGAATTCTCATAATGAAGCAAAAAATCATATATATATTTAAATTTTTTTCAAAGTATTTAAGAGGGTGAAGAATATCCTCTAAGTTTAAAGATGCAATATTTGTGAGATTTTAAAATCACCTTAAGATTGTTAAATTTCTATCTTACTGTAGCCTTGTGAACAAATGCTTAATAACTATTTTTCAATACTCCCATCTCCACAATGGAAATAGTTCCTGAAAGTAAAGATAAATGTAATTAAGAAACCTGGAAACTGTGAATTTCATCAGAGTGATGAGGACAGTGGATTTCATCATCCCACCAAAACAGAGAGTATTTCTCACACTACTTTTCTCACCAGCTAAGTCTTATGACAAAGCAGATAGTCTTAAATCCACTACTACTGCTGGACAGACAACCAGTACAAACAGAGGACTCTGTGCTTTATGAGAAATTTAAAGTTCCACTTAAGCTTATCAATCTCAGCTCATACATATTGACCTTATGATCATTCCTTATAGAACAGATATTTATGAAATATTGACTTTGTGGTCAGCATCAAGATAGGCTTCAGTGGAAAAAAGTGAGCAAAAACATACATGGGCTCTGCTGTCTGGAGTTTTCATTTAAAAAATCCATATATATATACAATTATATAATGAGATAACTAGAAAAGAGTATGGTGCTTATAAACCTGTAAAACAAGAGGAACTTGAAGTTATCTAATGGGTTAGCAATAGCTGTTATATTAGTTAGGATAAGTTTCAGTTGATATAAAAATCACAAAATAAGAGTGACAGAAGCAAGAGAGAAGTTTACTGCTGTCTCACATAAAAGACTGATAGATGTATGTGGTCCAAGGTTATTTATGGAAGTTCCAATTTAACAGAGGCCCATATTCCTTCTCTTCTGTTTCTGCCAATTTGAGAATGTGCTTCTACCTCATCATCAAAGATGCCTTCTTGAGCTCCAACAATCAGCTTTGCATTCCAACTATCAATAAGGAATAAAGTGGGAATGGTGCCTTTCATCTCCTTTCAAGAGCTTCCTAGAAGTATTACACAACCAGTCCTACTACATTAGTGGGTGAGAACTTAGTCATATAGCCATACCTAGCTGTAAGGGAGGATGATATAGCCATATTAAATGTGCCTAATTAAGTCACTTTTAATAGAGAAGAATAAAAATAATAGATATTTGGAGGCAAGTATCAGTATCTACCATAGTTTGCCTGAGAAAATGACTTTAGATCTGAGGTTTGAAGAATGAATAAGTGTTAGGGAAGAGGGGAAGAGTGCAGAGACTTCCTGGCAAAAGCACAATCCACATGGCTATACCAGCCTCCAACGCAGCTGGACATGGACCACTAGTATTCGGTATTCTTTTATGTAGTAGAGAAAAGAACTTCTCTCTTGTTGTAGTCAATGCTATTTTGAGAATTTTAAAATATTCCATTCAACTGAATCCTAACTAATTTTATCTAATATAACAGCCTTTGCTAACTCCTTAGATAAGGTCCAGTTTCTCTATACTACTATTTTTCTTGAGCCTGGTATATGATTAATGTTTTTGTTTTGTTTATTAATTATAATAGGTTTACTTTTATGAGCTTATATAAGCTTTTAATATTATCAGAGACACACAGTAAATAAATCTGTCCTGTCAAGATCATATAAATGTCATCAGAATATATATATATATATATATATATATATATACATTTTATAAGAGCTGCTTGAAGCACTTTTTGCTGAGCTAAAGCAAAGATTTTGAAAATGTTTAGATAATAAAATCTCATATTTTAGGAAATATTTCAATGAAAACACATGTTAAAATAAGTCAATTTAACTGCTTATGTTTTCATCTGATATATACATACTCTGAAAATAATTTAATGAAGGAGAGGTCTACACAAAGGCATGAACTTCAGGAGGTGAGAACCATTGGTGGTTATCCTAGAAGTTAGAAACCAAATCATGTATCATTAATATTATTATTATTATCATCATTATTTTTAATATTAAAAGCTTACTCTGTACTTGGTAGTTTACCCATTTTTAATCTTCATAAAATTCCTGTGAGATAGGTTTTATTATGTTCATTTTATAGTGAGAGAACTGAAACTGAAAAGTTAAATAACTTGCCCAAAGTCACACAGGTGGTAACTAGCAGGATATCTGTTGATCTGATTTCTAATCTTACACTCCTTCAACCATGCCACGAAGTCTCAGAAAATTTTGTCTGTTCTAGGATGATCCTGCTGGATGTTAAAATGTCTGCATAGTGACTGTTGCACTTTTTAAATATAGCACAAAGTGCAGGAGACAGAGGCATTAATCAACACTAATAATTCAAGTATTTTAAAAGCATTTTTTCTTAAAATATATCTAATGATGATGCTTATTTTGTAAGATTAGAATAAGATTGCTGACTATCTTCTCATTGAAGCTAAATTCAAAAAAATCTTGAGACAGCTATTAATGAACTTATAACCAATAATAAACTAGTGCTTTCTTCATGACTGTTTCAACATTATAATTTTCCTATGAACTTGTTGTGATTTTGAACTTGCAAATACATCTTGACATAAGGGCAGATATTTTATGAAAGCAAAGCGACACTTCATAGGCCTTATTATTGAAATTCAGCTGAAGGCATAAAGATAATTATCAAACACACAAGAGGGCTTACTTGTTATTTAAGAATTATGTAGTCCAGGAATTGCAACCACATAACATCACTTTTCTAATGAACACTTATTACTTTAATGAGGCTCTAATTTAATTTAAAAATCAGAATTTTTAAAACAGAACTGGTCACATTTACTATAGTAGATAATTTAAAGGTTTTATTTCATTTTACATAATTTCTGGGTGACAGATAAATCATTAATTAACAACAGATGAGTATCATTCTTGACACAGCAATATATTAAGTCTGAATTTGGAAATTCCCTGACAAACACATCCCCTAAATGAGGGATAAGTTAAAGGTCATCATTATTGAGGGCTGGTCCTTGATTTAATTAGCTTATTTTAATGCAAAGAAATGGTTTGGAATTCTCATAATTCATACATCAATTGGAGTTAAAAATTGGTCCATGAAAGATATAACTAAATGAATTCATCACAACAAATCAAAATCATGTCTTTCTAAAACAGAATAATTATTTATAACTAGAAGAAGGCCTTGTGGATATTTAACCTTCTACCCACCAGTTATCCTTCAAATAGAAAGTACCTTTTATAGTGATAAAAGAACTCCATCTTCTGTCCACTGTTTCCCCAGTGACATTTCCGCATAGACAACACTTGGAATTCTGTTTAAAAATGAAGATTCCTTGGCCCTTACCAGATTTTCTGAATCATCTCTGGGGGTGGTATATGGTAGCTTGCATTTCTGGATAATTATGTATTCTAAAGTATGACAATCCATATAACAGTTCTAAGAATCTTTTATTCTGATCCATGAGACAGGAGGGATAAAATAAACTATAGTCAATAATGTAAAATCTGAAAGCCCAATATCAATTCCCAGAGAGAATTTCCATTGATAGTTAGTAGGAAGTAATTATAGTCTTGAGAAACAAAGTATTCCATTCAAATATTTGTACTTTAATAATAATATTAATAAAAGTTATGCTTTAAGTACTTTTGTTTTACATTTGTGCATGTTGAGCCCCATGGTAAACATGTCACTTGACCTTAATGACAATCCTTTGAGGGCAATATTTCTATCTACTTCCTTTACAGATGAAAAAAATGAACTTAGAGAGATTATGCCCAGTAGGTGGCAGAGATACTCAGGTCTGTCTGCCTTCAAACTGCTATACTATAGCACTATAGATTAATGAGGATTTAATATTCAAACCTGATAACTTTAGGAAAATATTAGATAGTGAAATAAAATTGAAGCTGATGTACAGCATGGTAATGTAGAGCATCAAACAGATTGAAATGGAACATCTAAGTGTTATATGGAGTTCACATGAAGTGCATAGATCCTGATATCATTTAGTGGACATTAAATAAGAATGAATATATTTATTTAAAATTTAGGAATGTTTAAAATTTTTTTCTTTCAAAATTTTTACAGAACATTATTTTGTTAATTACATCTCCTCTCCACCAAATAAACAAAGAAAACAACATCAACAATAATGCACACATGCATGCATGCGCATGCACATACACACAGAGGCAAGATAACTATCTTCTGTTGGATAATTCATATTTTGTAGTCACAATGTCAACTTTAATTGACATAGTCTCAACATAAAGCTTGGTATAAAAGGCACCCTGTGACTTTTTGGGAAAATGACATGTATCCTTTATATATCCAGACATTTATTGAGCACTCATAATTCATTCAGCTAACAAATATATATTGTGTCTTTAAGGAATTCACAGGATAATGGGGAAACAGACCTGCCTACTTAAAGTAGATTGGTGTTAATTATTATGATAGAGGTAAGCACATTTTATGGGATCTCAACAAGGAGGGTAGTGAACCTAACTGGGAACGGACATATCCATGAAAGACACATATTGTAAACGGTTTGAAAGAATGAGTGAGTTTGGGGCAAACAAGTAGAAAATGGGGAAAGGAAGTTCTAGGAGGAGTGAGGAATATAGAGACGTAATGGATACTTTCTTTTCTTAAAGAAAGGCTAAAATCTGTTTGAGCACTGCATTCTGTCTGTAGTGTACCTCATTACAGTAAAGGGAAAAGTGTTGGGACAGACGTTGGGCAAGCCAGGCAGAAGGCAAGTAGATGATGGCACGTTTATGATTAAGTGAGGTCCAGGTTGGACCAACCAGACTTCTCTCTCTTGAATTTAAATCTCGAATGGAGGGAATGTAGGTAGAGTTAACCTATCTGGTGGTAGCACTGTGAAGAGTACACCCTTCAGTTCATTCTCGTACTGAGATCCAAAGCTGTTCTGATTCCTCCAGGTCTTTACTCACATGTCCTCTTCTCCACAACGCCTCCACTGCCCAAAGTTTAAACTGTGCATTTCAATGCTCCCTATCCACTGTCTATGCTCTATATTTCTCCTTAGCATTTATCACCATCTAACATACTATACATTGTCCTATTTATTTTACTATCTGTTTCATCCAATTAGAATATAAGCTTCATGTTTCACTTTCTCATTGCTATACATTATCCTATTTATTATCTGTTTTGTCCCACCAGAATAAAAGCCTCATTTTTCACTTACTCACTAATTATCCAATGCATAGAATAGAACCAGGCACTCAGTTTACTGTATGAGTCAATAAAAGTGTTTCCCATATCATTCAAATACATTTTTCTTTTGACTAACATACCATAATCAGTTTCTGTTGCTTGTAAAAGAGCCTTGACTGAACTGTTTTTAAATGTATAAAATGCTTTCAAGTACATTTTCTCACATTAACCCTGAGAAATGTATTATTCTCATTACTTAAAAGTGAAGAAATTGAATCTTAGTGAAGTTTAATAATTTTTGCATATGCACGTTTTAAGTTGCAGATATGAGACTCAAATCTATCTCACCTGCACCTTGCCTTTTGTACTCTGCCTCCTCTTGAAAATCCCCAATATAAAGGTTTCATTGAGCTATCACTGACAACTACCCACTTTCATGTTTCATCACCCCAATAGTCATAAACTCATTTTCTATATCCAACTGAAACTTCTATTTTTATTCAGACTCATGTATTCCTGCAGTTTTCTCACCACATATGCTGAACAATTACAGTGTATCAAATCAAAAGAACATTTCTTTTGAGTGGAAGAGATTATGTCTTTCTTCCATATTCCTTTCCCTGGGCTACGTAATGTCCACAATTTTTTCCATCTTTTCTTCAAAGATCTATTTTTCATTTAATAAATTATATAGACAGCATTCCATATTAAAGATTTATCTTAAAATGTGGTACCCTAACAGGCTATATTAAATGAAATTATATTAATGTAATGTGAAAAGTAAGGGCAATTTTCTAGATAATCTAGCCTGTGGCATGCTATATATATATGATTGTATGTTGAGCTTTCCCCACAAAGGCACAAACTCCGCTAACTTTTGTTTAGCTTATAATAAGTTATGACTGTATTCTTATCATTACTTACAATGTTTTATTTACTCATATTTCCCTAAATACATGTTATATATTGCCATTTAATCTTTAATGTTACATATAGGCAAAATATTTAAATAACTTTGATAATTACCTAATAGTATAAACTATATTAACTTTATTTCAGTTATAATATTTCATGAGGTTAAAAAATCTTTAAATTTATATTATTAAAGAACATCTATTCATTCTACATATATTTTTGGAGAGCTTACTGTGTGCCAGGCATGATGGAATGTTCTGGGAATCACTGTTAAATAAAATACACTTTCTTGGAACTTATGTCTATAACATCATATTATAGAAGAATTGAGTAAAGCGTAATTTTTCAGTGAGCTTTTTTCCCCTCTTTTAAAAAAAGTGAAATATAATTTCAATCAAAAATATTACTTCCTATGTTTATTAAGACTGAAGACTGACCCATGTTCAGACAGTTCAACCTTAATCTCGTTAGCATTTTGATTCTTTGTTTACTTAATTTTTTTTGCCACATTTACCAATATTTATTCCCATTCCAATTTCCATTTAGGGCGATTAACACAGAAACTCACTTTTTAAGACTGATCCAAAACTATGCTTCCAATCTTGGCTCCACTCTCATTGCCACTTGATGTCTATTATCCCAGACACAGCCATCTTTCTATCTCTTGATCCATTTTCACCTTTTATGCTTTATTTCTTAGAAAACGAAGCATTCTTCTTTCCAAGGCCAATGTTGCAGCTCTTCCTTTAGCCTCACCCTTCTCGATTTCCCTAGCTTTCTCTACCCTCTATCAATACATATGTTCGGGGTCAAAGAAAATATATAGTTTATTTCTTGTTATGCAAAATGGTTTTTTGCTTTAAAAAAGAGTAAATGTTGAATATTTAAGATTTAGTAAAACAAATCAGTCATTGCTCTTTTCAGAATACCATGCTAGTTCAGGAATGATTCTATTCATGAAAGCCTCTTAGAAGAAGTATTTCCTCTTCATGATCACCATCATCATAAGGTTGTATTTTTTTAAATTTTATTTTATTATTTTTCTTTATACAGCAAGTTCTTATTAGTTATCTATTTTATACATATTAGTGTATATATGTCAATCCCAATCTCTCAGTTCATCCCACCACCACCCCCACCAACACCCCCACTTTCCCCCCCTTGGTGTCCATACGTTTGTTCTCTACATCTGTGTCTCAATTTCTGCCCTGCAAACCGGTTCATCTGTACCATTTTTCTAGATTCCACATATATGTGTTAATATACGATATTTGTTTTTCTCTTTCTGACTTACTTCACTCTGTATGACAGTCTCTAGGTCCATCCATGTCTCTACAAATAACCCAATTTAATTCCTTTTTATGGCTGAGTAATATTCCATTGTATATATGTACAACATCCTCTTTATCCATTCATCTGTCGATGGGCATTTAGGTTGCTTCCATGTCCTGGCTATTGTAAATAGTGCTGCAATGAACATTGGGGTGCCTGTGTCTTTTTGAATTATGGTTTTCTCTGGGTATATGCTCAGTAGTGGGATTGCTGGTAATTCTATTTTTAGTTTTTTAAGGAACCTCCTTACTGTTGTCCAATTTACATTCCCACCAACAGTGCAAGAGGGTTCCCTTTTCTCCACACCCTCTCCAGCATTTGTTGTTTGTAGATTTTCTGATGATGCCCATTTTAACTGGTGTGAGGTGATACCTCATTGTAGTTTTGATTTGCATTTCTCTAATAATTAGTGATGTTGAGCAGCTTTTCATGTGCTTCTTGGCCATCTGTACATCTTCATTGGAGAAATGTCTATTTAGGTCTTCTGCTCATTTTTTGATTGGGTTGTTCGTTTTTTTAATACTGAGCTGCATGAGCTGTTTATATATTTTGGAGACTAATTCTTTGTCCTTTGATTCATTTGCAAAGAATTTCTCCCATTCTGAGGGTTGTCTTTTCATCTTGTTTATAGTTTCATTTGCTGTGCAAAAGCTTTGAAGTTTCATTAGGTCCCATTTGTTTATTTTTGTTTTTATTTCCATTTCTCTAGGAGGTGGGTCAAAAAAGATCTTGCTGTGATTTATGTCAATGAGTGTTCTTGCTATGTTTTTCTCTAAGAGTTTTATAGTGTCCGGTCTTACATTTAGGTCTTTAATTCATTTTGAGTTTATTTTTGTGAATGGTGTTAGGGAGTGTTCTAATTTCATTCTTTTACATGTAGCTGTCTAGTTTTCCCAGCACCACTTATTGAAGAGACTGTCTTTTCTCCATTGTATATCCTTGCCTCCTTTCTCACAGATTAGTTGACCATAGGTGCATGGGTTCATCTCTGGGCTTTCTATCCTGTTTCATTGATCTATATTTCTGTTTTTGTGCCAGTGCCATATTGTCTTGATTACTGTAGCTTTGTAGTATAATCTGAAGTCAGGGACATAAGGTTGTATTGAATGAGTGTCTCTACATGTACATGACACAACACAGACACAGAGAAAGCATAAGTAAAGACACAGAGGCCTGGTGTCTATACTATGTTTTGGAACTGCAAGAAGATACAGGACACTGAATATCTGGGGAAAGCCCTGCAGTGGCAGAGGTCTGTCTAGGATGGTCCCATAGATCATGGCCCCTTGGCCAGTCATAGAACATGGCTGGTATACAATGGCTGAAAGAATTTTTTTCACTTATATTTCTGTGATATAGTTATTTTGAAATTCTTTACTATTTTTTAAAAGTAATGTTCTTACTTGAAGTCTTTCTCAAAGACATACTTGAAATTAACTGATTCTTTTAGGACATCACTGTATTTTGCATGATTCTCTATTCTAATATTTATTTTTACTTATTATGTATTGTAACAATTGCTCCTTGAAAATGTAGACCACATCTAAAGCAATTTCTCTGAGTGTTTCTTGAATGAAAGAAATGTGTATGCAAATATTTGAACTGCCTTATATTATTGTTAAAATATTTGATTTTTTATGCATTAAATATTTTAACATCTAAACAAAATGATATTACAACACATGATATACTTTAACAATGATAAACTATAGCTTTTCAAATATAGTGAGTTTATAATATTTTATAAAAATAGCTTATTTGTTTTAGGAGTTCAAAGAATGCTTTTTTTAGCATCTTGTAGGCCTATTGTAATTTCAAAGATGGATTATTTTAGAAAGAGAAGATTAATGATGTGCTTAATGGGAAAAACAATACAAAATAAAAGGAAACAGTATGCTATGTAACAGTGTATCATTACATTGTAGTTCACAACTGTCGCTTTTGCATTGATTTCATTTGATAGAAAACGACAAATAAGTATGTCTTTTTTTGTGTATCTTCTGTATTTTTTCACCAACATAATTAAAATTGAGAATATTTAAGCTGTAAGAACTAGATTATGTTCATTTCTTCCTAATGACATTGCTCAGTTGTCCATGTAACTTTGCCAACTTCTGCTTTGTGATATAACTTAGAGAATAATTTTGTGATGTTCTTTAAAAATGTTATACACTCCTTAGCATTGTTAACATACTCAGCAATTCTTTGACAGTTCTGCTGCCAATAATAGCATCAAATCTGGTTGGCTCTAAATAAATTTAGTAGTTACTCTAAATCTTTACATATTGTGTGGAGCACCCAGCATACAAAGTGAGCCACTCTCTTTTAATTTGTAGATATTTTGAATTATATCCTAAGTTAGCCAGTTTCACAAACTGGTCATTTTAAATTTGCATCTGTATCTGTGTAAAACTTGAAATGATAATAAAAGTCATAATGAAGATATAAGGTAAACGTCAAAATGACTTTACCAAATACAATTGAAAAATACGAAAAATGTATTTATAAAAGGAATCCAAGTATACTTTCAAAGGGATACTTAAATCAATTCTCTGAAAGCTTATATTCTATAAGCACAAAAATATTTAATATAAAATTAAGATCTTGAAAAGTTAATTAAATATATTTTAATAAGATCCCTTAGCGTATATATGAAGCACTTAAAGTATTTAAAGTGGTGAATATGTTTTCTTAGCATTAATTTTTTCCTAAATTTAAAATAAGCAAAAGGAAAAAAGATCATTTGTGGAATAAATTATGCTATTATTTAGAAAGTACATTAATCATTAAAACAACACTAGCTAATCTTGATTGAATGCCATCTTTATTGGAAGTAAATACTTTATATATTATTCTATAAATAATCCATTTAGCATCATGATAAGCTCATGACATGCTCTACTGTTTTCCAATAGACAGTCAAGGAAAGTGAAAAGAAAGAATTTCACGTGCTTATAGCCAGACTCTAGTGAATGGTGGAAACTAGTTTTGAACCATGTATTTAATTTCAAAAGGCATGCTCCAAACTATTGTGCAATTTTATTTTTTGAGAATAATTCTTATTATTTGTAAAATATTTTGAAAATATAAAAGAAAGAACCAACAGTGGAAAAGTTAACTGTGAACCAGAATTAAAAATAGATTTGGAATTAGAATTATTTAATTGGAATTACATAAATTATAATAGTAATATCTATATGAACCTTTAAAGTCAAAGTATTTTCAGAGAACCAAATAATGTGCTATTATGACTGTTGGATAATATTCCAAGAGGCGACTAAGACTTTTGAGCACAGAAAACTGGTATTTTGCTCACCATCATTAAAGTCTGGCATAAGGGGATATTCAACAAGGTGTGTCAAATGATTTCAGAAATTAATATAAGAGGATTAATTTTAGCTAGCCTTCAATTTACACATGAATTCATTCATTCAAAAAACAGATTCTGTCTATACGACAAGCATTAGGTTAGGTGTCAATAAACAAATATGAGTAGTTAAGTAAAATAAATTTTATGCTTTTCAGGAGTTCACAGACTAGTGGTGAACAGAGATAAGTAAAAAATTAAATATGGTATAATAAATAATACAATAGACATACATCAAGTTAGTTTGTGAAGGTGTTAAGGACAGGAGGATTTAACTTGAATTAAAGTTTGGGGACAATATTTAAGGAGGGGGTTAAAAGGAAATGCTAGCTTCCAAAACGCATTTACAAAATAAAGCAAAGACACACACAAAGAGGCAGGAGCACCTAAATTGAATTAGGTTCAGAGGTGATATTCAAGGAGAGGTGATTAGGAAAAAGCTTCCAAACTGTGTTTGCAAAATAAACCAAGCACACACACTCCAAGTGATAATAATTCTGGGTAAGTCAGCGGGTCCAAGGATTTCACGCCCAGCCCCACCCCCACCCCCATTCTCCTCATTCTTTGCCAAGGTCATTTCATCCACTTCCATAGTTTTCCCTACTCTGTAAGCAGATGCCTCCCACACTTACATCTACTATTCAGGCAGACCTGCCTCCTCAGAGCCAAACCGGTTATTTCCAACTGTCTACTCAATCTGTCCAAAACCAAACTCAATATATTGTTTTGCAAAGCTGCTCCTCCTCCATATTTCTCTCTCCCTCACTAGAGGTAATCTTGCCTTTTTCTCTCTTGTCTCCTATATTCAGTAAGTTAATGGATTCCTTTGAATCTCTTAATGACTTTTCCTTTGTCCTTTATGCTCATACCCTTGCCTCCTCTAGTATGTTTTGCAGACCCCACTTTTGGTCGCTGCTGTTGTGATTGCTGCTCACTGAGCTCTTACTAACCACCAGGCACTGTGCTCCGTGCATTAAAAGCTTTATCTTAAGAGCCTCCTAATTAATTTCGCTACTTCCAATTTCCTTCCCCTGCAGACAATACTTGAAATATAAAGCTATGTTAGCTAGGTATAAGTGAAATATATTTGTGGACGCTATGCTGGGTATCTTACAACCATTTATGTATTCCTATGGAGAGGTCATTCTAGATCAGAATACATACTCCTTTTCAATTTGTAATTCAATTCAACACCTACTTACTAAATCAAGGCTGTGTGTTGGACACTGCTTGGTGCTAGTGATTTAACAATGAAAAAAAAGTACACAGTGCCTGTCCTCTCAGAATATATTGCCTAGCCAAATTCTATTAAGCACAAACCTCTGCAGATGGAAGACATATGATTTCCTATGGGGAGCTCGGGAGCTACGCATTGTTTTCTACGGTTGGTCTCACTGATATACAGAGCATTCTTATATTAACAAAGGTGCGTGTTTAGGGAAGATTTTCCCCCTCAATTTCCCTTTTTGCCTTTCAGCACAATTTGATTGGCAATTTGATTACTATAAAAACATATTTCCAACTAGAAGAAAACTGTGTTAATAAGGATTAAATGAGGAGATGTAACTGAATAAGAACCTCAAGTTTAAAAACCCAGTGAGGCTGTAGTACAATGTTTTGAAGAAGTAGAGTTAAATTTCTATAAGTTTCTGAATTAATAGATCAACAGGATTAGAAATTATATAGCTTGGAATACTTTTGCTGATGTATGTAATCATCAGCAATTTCGGCAGAAGACTATACGGAAAAGACTGTGGAATTTTGGGTTCCATAACCCCAGATTCAGACAGAAACTACGTTACGTATACCCTGCATTATTAACAACTACTTAAGTGCCTTTTTTGAGCAACAGTTTTTTTCATCTGTAAAGCAGGGAAATCATGACAATTCATCTAGATTTTTTTGGAAAGCTACTGAATAGTTTTCTCTGTCCTATCAACCAGCCAAGGCACAATCCAGTATTCTAACTAAACAGTAAATTGAAGCTTGTCATTCTTCGCTGAAAATCCTTGAATCCTAAATTCAAGTTCCTGAGGATCTGGACTTGACATTCAAACCTATTTTTATATTCTGGAGTTTGCACATTGACTTTTAGCCATTTCCTTCTCCAGCTTATGTTCCAGTTATACTAAACTCTGCCTTTTCCAGACACCAATATGTACCTTTAAACATGTCAGTCAGCTTGCTTGAAATACCTCTTGTGTTAGCTCCACCAGTCATAATCATAATCATGATTACAGTTGGGCATACAGTTGGGCAACAGAGAAAAACCTCAGTTCTCTCACTAAGCTGGGGAAGTCTGCTTATATTACTCTGTAACCTTGGAGCCAAAGGGTCTGTCTTTCTTATCTCTATTAGGCTACTTTGCTTTCATTCTTCTTCTTTTTTTAAATACATAACATGTTCCAAGCATTCTGATAGATATTTCCAGTGTGTTTAAAAAATATCAACAGTAAGAAGTTATAATATGCTCCAAATAATAGAAAAATAATGGTGTATTCCCAGGGAGAAAAAAATGATAGAATATAAAAAAATCTGTTTTTTTTTTCCCTGAAAAGCCAAAATTACCTCAACCTCATATGATCACAAAGATATGGTGCCCCATCCTAATTATTAAGAATTTGAGTGAAATTCTTCATGCAATTGAGATTTCCAACTTGCCCATTAGTCTTCTATATATTTCAAGTAATAGTATCTGCTAAGTGAAAAATAATATATTAATCAATTTTAAAGTTCTCTTGATAAAATATGAAATGCCCCAATTAATAAGGAATGGTAAAGAGGTACAAAGAAAAAAATCTAAAAAAGGTTTTGTCTAGCTGTAACAGAAATCTACTTTAAAAACAATAAAATTAAAGCTTTCCTGAGATCACTAATGTAACTGTTACCTATTTTGAAGAACCCAACACTGGTACACAAAGGCTTAGTATTAAACACATTTACCTTTATATATCTTTAGATATTTCTCTACTAATATATGTCTCACCAACTGCTTATATAGTTAACACAAAAAGAATTTGTTGTTTATTGTGTTGAATTTTCATATTTTAATCATCTACCTTCCAAATATATGCCTCTGCTTATTATACAGAGATACTGGCAGTATCCATTTGCTAGGGACACAGATTAATAAAATGTTCTCGGGGATTAAAACAAAGCATAATAAGAGAGGGATAACTTGGGAGACTGGGACTGACATATACACACTATATATAAAATAGAGAACTAATAAGAACTTGCTGTATAGCACAGGGAACTCTACTCCATACTCTATAATCGCCTATAAGGGAAAAGAATAAAAATAAAAAAAAAAAAGAGTGGATATATGTATATGTATAACTGATTCACTTTGCTGTACACCTGAAACTAACACAACATTGTAAATCAACTATACTCCAATAAAAAAAAAAGCATAATAAGTGCTTCAGTAGTGGTATAAACAGGCAAATGATCAAAGGAAATATACTTAATACATCATGCATGAATCAGGTGAATGAGTGAAGGCTTCACCGGGTAGGTGGCAGTTGAGATGAGTCTTTAAGCAAAAACAATTTTCCAATGGGCAGGTTCAGTGAAGAGGCAAAGAACAGAAGCATACAGACAAATTTCTGGGAAAGCAGGTAAATAAAGCAGTATGTTGCATGAGCTCCAGACCAGGAAGAGCTTTTTTATGACAAGCTAAAGAAGTGAATTTTATCCTTTAAGGACAGGGGATACATAAAGTATTTTTAACATGGAAATGGCAGATTAACGTGTTTCCATATTTTGTGACCAAGTGTCTTTCTCTTGTTTTCAGTGGGTACCAGGGGACAACAGAGTCAAAGACTTTTACACACATTCTTGGCAGTTAATGTTATTAATACTAGGATGAAATGGCAAAGAAATGTATTCTAAGCAGAAATAATTGCTCTGTGGATTCAATAGATCAAAACTGCTCCCATCAGAAATATATTCCTTTGATTTGAGGAAGTGGTTTACAAATCACTTTTGCTTTCTTTTTGATAGTAGTATACTATTTGTTGTTGTAGTTCATGAAAGCTTGTATAGAGCTCCAATGAATAAAATAGGTAAATGTAGAATCAGGAAACATTAAGAACCTCAAAAGAATGTATTCCTCTTCCCTACTGTCTCTAGCAACTACTGACAAACTCCCATGAAATATTAGGACTGCGCAGACTTTGAAAACGTCTAGGTGAAGATACTTAATCTCTAGGAAATGAGGGGGTAGCGTGTTGTTCATCAATACCTCTGGGAGAATTAACACATTAAGTCATGATTAGCTAATCTAGAAGTTTAGTAAAGCATATTAAATGGTTTTACTTGCAAAAATACAGCTAAATGTGAAATGATGTTGGGACATCATTTTTCTTTTTAACATCTTTATTGGAGTATAATTGCTTTACAATGGTGTGTTAGTTTCTGCTTTATAACAAAGTGAATCAGTTATACATATACATATATCTCCATATCTCTTCCCTCTTGCGTCTCCCTCCCTCCCACCCTCCCTATCCCACCCCTCGAGGTGGTCACAAAGCACCGAGCTGTGGGACATCATTTTTATGGACATAAAATTAAAAAGAATTTTTACTGCATTCATATATATATATAATATAATATAATTTTGTTTGAAGGTAGGTTTCCCATTTGTACATATTTGAGCCCCATAAATTGACAGTTCTAATACATACAAATATTATAATTAATTTTAATTTTTGTCAATCAAAAATCATTCTAGGCAACTATACTCTAAAATTTGATTTTGGGTGATAAGTTATTCACAAAATATATAGTGCAAATTGGGTGTTGGCATCACCCAGGGTCTAAGAACCTCTGAATAGAAACATGCAGACAATTATCTTCACGGAATATTGAAGTGAGGTCTCATTTATAAGGAAATTAATTTAAATCAAGTGTTAGTCTATACAAAATAGTATTTGCATGTGTGTGTAGAAGTATGAATGTATTTGGCTAAATTAAAATACCATGAAAAAGAAAGGACTGTAATTAGAATATCCTTCAGCTTCTTATTTGTTGTCTTTTTACCTTTGAACCCTTCAGGTCAAATAAATTCTATATCTTACTTTTAAAATTTAATATTGTACAATTTCAGCAAAAATGACAAGCTAGTTTAAACATTTGATGAGAAGATGGAACTGAAACTCAGTATCATTCATGCTAAGCTATCCTAAATGTTTTTGCATATGTTAACTCTTGTGCAAGAATAATTTTAAGAAAGTAAGCATTAAAATCTCAATTCCTTGATGCAGAATCATTTCAGAAATGCATTTATGCCATTCTATAATGAGAACCACTTTTGAAAATTTAACTAATCATTTCCACAAGATACATTTTTTGACAAATGGTTTGTTACTTTTACAGCATCTCATTTCTCATGACAGTATTTCAACCAAAGAAAGTATACCGCATTAAATAGGTTAATATATATATATAAGAAAAATAATTGTTTAATTCAGTCCTTTGAAAATAAAAGCAAAGAGTCAACTTTTATAAACCTTTATATTCATGCTTTAAAAACCATCCTTCTTTCTTCCTTCTCTTCCACCAAAAGCAAAAACAAACAATAGCAACAAAAAGTTAAACACACACTGCCTGTTATCATGAATGTCAGGATCAAATACCATTTTGTGATTTTAAAAATGTAGGAGAATAGAGTTCATATTTGCCAACATTTCTATTTTATCTGAAATCCTAGTGTTTTTACATGAATTGTTATAACATCAACAAAAAAATAAGTGGTTAAAAATCATTCTAGTGTGTTTTCAAAGAAAATCACCTGCCAGGAAATGTGTCAGCAAGATCTACTGAAAGAATTGTAAAAAGCCTGTGTCATGACTGAGCTATGGAATTCACTGACCCTTAAACTTTAAGAGACTGAAGCAGAATACCCAATGTCAAAAGCTGCCCCTAAGAGGCAGCTATGGGATATATTGTAAGGAGTGTTTATATCTCAGTATATGGAGAAGAAAAAAGTAATAATTCTGTAGAACAGCCCCGGGGCAATTGCATTTTGAGTCACTGCCACAATAAGCTGATCGCCACTGGGAAGTAAATACATTCTGTAACAGCACAGACTTGCACTATCAGTAGACATCAGTGTAAGGCAGGAGAGGCGACAGAATTAAAAACAGCAGTATAAGAAGGGGGAGAGAGAGAGAGTAATTATATCTACTGCTATAGTTTGCAAAGGCAAGAGACTTTAATCAGATGTGCATTTATTCAGAGCCCCCTTTCAAAATAATTCATGCTGCCTCTACTATATTAATTCTCTAGGTCTTTACATTTATTTTTTCAGTGCATTATAACTATATAGCTAAAATAATTAAATGTTAGGCTGTTTATATTCCCATAGTGTAAAATATACAGAGAAGAGTTTCATTTTTCCTTTTAATCTAATGATGATATGACTGAATTGCAAAGTAAACCTTAGTACTGAAAAATGCAATTTGAGGATAAAAATGAAGTAGAATATGATTTACTTTAGACAACCATTTTCTAGACTGATGACTGATTTATTCACAGGCAGTTGAAATACATTTAGTAGGTAACAGCTTTGTAACTCACATTTACATTTATATTGTAAATCATTTTGACTTTTTGATAACACAGAAAATCTTCCATCTTAATGAGTTTCTACTTTATCTCAAATTGAAAAGCATACTAAACCTCGTACTTAAGCTACTGTATTATTGATTGATTGTGTATTGCACACATAACAAAATTAAATAACAGGAGTTATGTTAAGCTATGTATATGAAATACAAAACATTTTTCTAAGCCCAGAGAACATAGTTTGCAAAGTTCCCTAAAATGTCTTTTAATTCTACCCTCTCTGTGATATATCAGGGAAGTAACTCTGTAATTTTCACCATATTATATCCATAAATAACAATTTCAGGAGAATAAACTCTCAAAAGATGATACTGTAGCAGATTTAAGAATCCTTGTGCAAATTAAGGGTTCACTATTATTTTGCTTGAATTCACAAAGAATCCTAATGCCATCTCATCTCCATATAAAAAAAAAAACAGATTAAACTGACATGCACATTATCTATATCTTACATCCTCTTTAATACTTTCACACTTTGCAGTTTTCCTTCCCTTATTTTTCTCTTTATTAGAAGTTTGACTATATATTAACTTCCTAAGTAGTGAAGCCATTTAAAGCACACTTACTTGAAAAGTGTAAAACCGGGTCCCATTAGGAGGATGCACTTTAGGGGAGCCAGAAACGGTGTTCATATCCGAGAAAATCATTTCTGATCAGAGAGACAATATAATCCACAAGGAGCTAGAGATGCAGAGCAGAGAGCTTAGCGTACAGATAAATCCGTGCATGCATTGAGGGAGGCTAGAGGGTAAAATGAAATCTGCCCCATCCTTCTTAGATACACAGTGATAGCATTTTGAATCTTTCTCCTACGTTTGAAATCTAAGCTGAAAGGTCATCGGCTACTGACCTTTTGTGCAGCTAGATCTTTAGAACATACAATGTTTAAAAAAAAAATTAAAACACCGAAGGAAAAGAAGCAAGAACCAACAATAAATGGAGCTTGTGCAGAATCTGGCAGTGCTGTGGACCTGCCCATCTGTTCTCAGTGATAATCACCTCCCTCCACCACAGTCTAGCAGAGTGATTATGCTAAATATCCTGGTTAACCAATAACATACAGTTTCATTTCAGGGAAGCATGCACTGTGTAATTCAGAGGACCTCTTCTGACTAACCTGAAGCATGCTTCCTATACTGTTTAAAGCTGTATCTAGTAACAAATTATTATTTCATCACGATTATTTCTGTATGTTTCTAAATCTCTTTGTTAATCCCAGTCTGTTCAACGAGATTTTAAATTTTAAAGCCTGTTTTTTTTTTAATAAAGTAAATAGTTCTTTTTAAATGTATAGATCAAATCATATTTTAGCTGGCTAGGACATTCAGGGGCAAGGCATATAATTCAGTAAGGCTATATAATACTAGGCACATTATCAAATAAAATGCTTCAATTATTTTTACTTTTCTAAACTCTTAAAGAACATCATGAATATGAATGTAATCATTGTTTTCTTATTTCCCCCATGTTAACTCAAAAAATTGTTTCACAATTAATGCTTTAAAAAGTACCATACATTTGTTTTAAATAATTACAACTTTATCTCATGTATATAGAAAGCAATTAATAAAACATATTTTAGATACATGAAAAATTTTGACCCAAGATCAAAAAATATTGATTACAAATATTTAGGCTGTGTTGCAATGCATGTTCATTTTTCTATGTCTTTTCACACAGATTATTCAGTCTGTATAAAAGACCATATTCAGATGACTTTACACTTTTCAGAGGTAAAAATAAATGTTCCATTTACACATCGTTCAAAGGCGGAGACTTCAGGAGGACAGAGACTAGCATGAACCAAAAGTGGTGTCTTTGTGAACGCATCTAAGATGACATAGTTATTTACAATCAAGAACCAGGAACCACCTCCTTTGAACCTGAAGACTATAAAAGTAATATGATGGTGATGAGCTCTTAAAACTTAAATTATTATTCATTTTTACTTTTGATTGTCTAGTCATGATTCAAATTTATAATATCAATGGGGAAGAAGGAGAAAAAATTCTCATTTCCTTAGATGGGATTCCTATATTCTGGTAAATTATGTAAGTAGGTAATTGTTTACTTAGCAAGCTGCTAAATAAATCAGAAGATAACTTGTTAAATAAGTGTTTAATTGGGGGATAATTTTAGATTTATAGAAAAGTTGCAAAGATAGTATGAAGAGTTCCCATATATCCCTCACCCAATTTATCTAATTGTTAACATCTTACATTTCTATGGTACATTTGTTAAAACTAATAAACTGATATGGTACATTACTATTCACTAAACTAGGCTTTGCTTGGATTTCACTAGTCTTTTCATTAATGTCCCTTTTCTATTCTAGGTTCTAATCTAGGGTACCACATTTATTTAATTTCTGTGGTTCCCTAGTTTCCTCTGGGCTGTGACAGCTTCTTAGCTTTTCCTTGTTTTTCATGATCTTGATAGTCTCTAGAAGACTATCAAGAATTTCTGGTCAAGTATTCTGCAGGATATCTCCTGATCTGATGCTTATATTATTTTGTCTGATGTTTTCCTCAAGATTAAACTAGGGTTATGGGTTTTGGAAAAGAATACCACAGGGGTGAAGTGACTTTCTCATCACCTCATATTAATGAAGTGACCTCATCACATCATACTGGGTGTACATGATATCCACATATTACTAGCGATGGTAACCTTCATCACTTGGTTAAAGTAATATTTGTTAGGTTTTTCAACTAATAGTAAAGTTACTATTTTTCCCTTTCCATACTCTGTTCTTTGGAAGTTAGTCATTAGCATGCTCTCAAAGAAGTGATAGGGAGGGGTGAAATTAAGCTTTACCTCCTGGAAGGGGGAGTAGGTACATATGTTACACGGAATTCTTCTGTACAGAAGATTTGCTTCTCTCATCCAATTATTTTTTCGATCATTTATTTATATTGGCATGGACTCAGGTATATTTATTTTATACTTTGGGTTATAATACCATTTATTTGATGCTTAAATTGTCCCAGCATTGGGCACTGGGAGATCCTTCATGTTGGATCCTGTTACCCTTTGATGTGCTCTCATCCTTTTTTTTTTAAGCACAAATAATTATTTTTAAAAAATGTTTTTTCCTGTATAAAGTATGTATTATTTGCTAAAATGATTAGTCTCCTTAACTATAACTCTAATTATCACTGCAAGTTTACTTGAAAAGTCATGTTTTCCTTTTCCATTATTATTTTAATTGGCCGTATTATTTTGTTTTTCAAATTAATCATTTTTACCCTTCTGACTTCTTAGCCCACATGGGGTTTATTCCATTGATTCTCAAATAAAGTAACTATATACACATATTAGCTGTGGTAATCAGTGATGTATATATAAATTTTTGGTTCTTCCCCCTTAAAATTAATGTTGGGATCATAATTCCTCTTATGGTGGGTGGGACCATGTAACTCATGCTCTCAAGAGTTGTGAGTGCAAAAAATGTCTCAAAAACAAACCTGAAGCTTCTTGGGAACCCAGGATTTAAAGGAAATAATTGTTTGCCAAATAGATTATTATGGTACAACTATAACCCCCATGTACTTTTATGCTTGTGTGTAAGTTGTTTCTGATATAATTTAGATCAAATGACTCACTATATTTCTTATTATTATTGTAGAATAGACAATAAATCAAATATTTCAGGTATAATATCACATATTCCTGGCATAATCTCATATATTTGCCGAATTTGCATCATCCAGCAAACTATATAAGCTAGGAAATCTGAAGTATTTGGTCAATAAGAATATATGTTCTTTCTTTTTCATATTTCTTTTGTGGAGAGGGGAGGAAAGCAGTATGAATTAATGTTGAAAGAAGTAGGAAGGAGAAATAGTATTAATACATAATTATTTTAAGTACACTGCTTTATTCTAAATGTTGCTGAAATTGCCAAAGTATATATGCTTCCCCAAACTTCTTTTTTCTATGTAGGCTATTTATGATAATAACATTATTTCATTGTTCTGAAGGTCTATTTGGAGACAACTCAACTTTCCCTCTCTGCCTAGTAGCAATAATAAAAGTGGTGCCCAGTTCTGAAAATTGCTAGGATACAGAATTCTACCTTATCCATTTTGGTTATAGAGGCCTGGTACTGTTTCCCGATGCTAGGGGCATACCTATAAAAGACACAATATCTGTCCTCAAGGAACTTTAAATTTGGTGGGAGAAATATCAATTGTAAGAGACAGTTAACTAGCAAGACAACTGAAATGCAGTTTAATTAATACTGACGACTGACTTAACCTAAAGGAGACTAAGTGAGGTCATCTGAAAAGCATCTAATTCAAGGGATGTATCAGAGTGACCCTTGCCCAAATAGGAGGTTGAAGGCTTTCCAAGAGAAGGATCCATGTGTGAAAAGATATGAGATGGCATAGAAATAGAACAGTTGGGAAAATATGGCTGAAAACATTTCAGGGCATAAGAAGTAAGTCCGCTAGGTGTGTTTTTTCATATAGAAACATTTGCTCAAGTGAATTTAGTAAAGAGACTTAGTCTATGAACACCCTATTCCTATGAAATCAAGTAAAATTAGAACATACCTGTCTTTTAAAAATATATGAGGGCTTCCCTGGTGGCGCAGTGGTTACGAATCCACCTGCCAATGGAGGGGACACAGATTCGAGCCCTGGTCCAGGAAGATCCCGCATGCCGTGTAGCTACTAAGCCCGTGCGCCACAACTACTGAGCCTGTGCTCTAGAGCCCGCGAGCCACAACTACTGAGCCCACGTGCCACAACTACTGAAGCCCGCATGCCTAGAGCTTGTGCTCCACAACAAGAGAAGCCACCGCAATGAGAAGCCCGCGCACCACAACGAAGAGTAGCCCCTGCTCGCCGCAACTAGAGAAAAGCCTGCGTACGGCAACGAAGACCCAAAGCAGCCAAAAATAAAATAAATTACAAAATAAAAATAAAATAAAAAATAAAAATATATGAAATGTAGAGGCACATTCTCATACTTTTGGTTAGCTTTCCAAATAGCTTTCCAGGATGGCTGTGGCTTGTCAAGAAATTTCATACTTAGTTTAGTTGTCTCTGATTTAAAATAAGACTATTTTAATTATTAACTTAAAAGTAAAAGAAGTACAATATTACTATGTAAAACAAAATTTAACGTGCTGATGGTAGCAACTGGTTTTCAGGCAATGTTTGCCACATGATGGGTAAATAATATGTCTGTTTCAATTGTTACACACAGACCACTCCTTAAAATCTCTCAAGATATATCTTTCACCAACAGAAGTAAATTAATGATATTAACTCTAGAAGCCAGCTATCTCAAGCACTTGAATTTTTACAGAAAAAAATTGAAAATGAAAAAGCAAAAGGATAACTAAACTACACTTTTTAAAAAATGGGTAAAATAAAAGTCTTCAAGCCAGACACTTGTTTTTAATAGACTTACAGAGAAGATTCCCAGAAGTCATATAATATATCCTTCTGCCTCTGGGAATAATTACTCTTAAGCCTTCTGAAATGTATGTTATCAGTTTGGTTTTATAAAAAGTTCAAAAATACTTTAGAGCTACTATTTCATATCCTGTCAGGAAGATTAAGCACAAACATTTTTATATCACTTCAACATAATTTTTTTTCAACAAATAACTGTTAGACATATTCTGCTTCAAGACAAGCAATTCAATATAGCTTTTCTTTCATTCATTTATAGGTATTGGATAACAAGCTCAAAAATTTGCTAGAATGATAAGAATTTGGGGAGTTAAAGGAATACACTGAAAAGGGCTTCTCATTTGCTGTTAGTTTCCAATAAATGCTCAGGGGGAAAGTGTCATACTGGATGAAGAACAGGAGAGAGAGAGAGTGCAGAAGAGGAGGAAGAAAGATGAGGAGGAGGTGGAAGAGGAAAGGAGAGAGGAGAGATATCAATACAACTTTCATCACAGCATTATAACAAAGAATTTTATAGCCAAGCATTCAGTTAGAAGTCATGCCAGATGGAGTGAAATTTACAGCCCAGATGGGAAGTACATCCTAGTGAATCCATATGGATGACATATGGAAGATAATTAAGTATATATTGCTATCTATCTACCTATCTATCTATCATGTATCTATCAATCATCTATTTATCTATCTAAATATATATTCATAATTATGCACATTTATCTATATCTGTATCCTTGTCTTTATATCATGAACTTTTCAGGATGCAGCAAAGATGACCCTGTATAGATAGCCAAAACTTTTACATCCTGCTTCTGAGTTTCCTACTTTCTGATACAGCTGGCTGTGCACACGTTTGTAAGGTTTGTTCATTCATTCACTCACTCATTGATTCAACAAATCTTTATTGAAGGGAGATGATGTACCAGACCCCTATTACAGTTAGAACAGAAGTGAAAGGCAGGTGAACTGAGGGGAAACAGCATTTTGTACCATGCCAAAGAGATGCTCGATGTAACGGGTGTCATCAAGTCTAGCAATGAGATCTTGCATTAAAGTATTTCAATTAAAAAAAATCTTCTAATGCCTCAGAGACTTTTTGCCAAGTTCAAGAATTTTTTTTAGCTAGGTTACCATTCACTGAGGGTGTCCCAAATAAAGACAATCCTTAGTATCCCTCAAGATTTGTGACCATGTAGACCAAGAAAAAAAAATCAAGCATATGGAAATTGAAATTGACAAGCTTCCATTTATAGCAAAACAAAAATATTAAATTTGTCTTTAATCCATATCTTGATAATAATGTGTTATATTTTTACATTATCTCATAAAGTTTTATATATGTATCTATATATGTATGTATATACATATATTGTGTAAATTATACACACATGTACATATATACACATACACGTGTATATACATTACACCTGTGTGTATATATATACACATACATACACATACATACCTGCACGTATACTGTCTTCAGAACTCAACTTAGAAAAATTTTAAATGCTATCTTGTTTTCATACTTTTTCTTCTCTTTCACTCTGGTTTCTCTTGAACCACATTTTTCACAAATGTTTACATGTATTATGATGATAGCTTATGAATACTTTTATGCTTAAATTACAAATATTAATTGTATGAAATTCAGCATTGAGTTTTTCTGTTTTGTTTGGCCCTTTAGCAGAAAAAAATATTAATTGATTAGAACTCTAAATTCTACAAGTCAATAATTTCATTACATTATGTTAAGTTTATTTTATGTTCTGAAATATATGTCATCAGTCTGATTTTACAGAAATCACATTAAAGTTTTATGATAGGATGCTATTTCCTCATCTACCACTCTGGATACCAGATGCCCACATAGCTCAGGTTTTTATAATGATACCTGAAAAAGTTTCAGAGCTCTGACTTTATACACATAAAAAGAGTTAGTAGAGAAGTAGGAGGTCCATTCTATGGCATGATAACTACATATATAGTATTATATGTTGAACTTGAACCGGAATATGCCCTACATGCTCTACTATATGGTACAGTTTTACATTAAGTTTCACTTTTCCTTACAAATTGATAAAATTCTTAGCCATCTGTTACCAAACAGAATACCTCCACTCTGGACAAATCTTATATACTGTCCAGTCTCCATATATGTTCTCAGATACTCTGCACTAGAACTATTGCATCAGAATACAGAGAATTCTCAGTTGCTCATAAAGAATTTGAATTTTATTTTTTTAATCAGGAAGCATAATTCCTAGCTAAAGTTTGAGGTAAAAGAAGCTTCCTTAGTGTGCAAAAGTTGTGGCTTATATGGAACTTCTTGTCTGTCCCTAAGAAGAACCAGTACCATGCATGTCATAGAATAGGCATCCAATAAATATTTGGGAAATGCTTTAAAGATTCTCTTCTGGCTGGTTTGCTTCTCTTTTTACATGGATTGCATTTTAATATTAACTACCTCATTTTGACTTGCTGACTAGTCCTGATAATTCAAAAATCTTTATTCTCATTCCCAGATTCTTACAGTTAATATATTGTATATTTAACAGTCCAACTTTGGGCTGAGTGCACTGTTTGGTACATAATAGGCAAGTCTTTGCTGAATGAAATGTACAAAAAGAAGAATGAACAAATCCAGATATTCTAACTACCAACCCATATTGTTTTTATTAAATAATGCCATGTAGCGGTTTAGGAAATAGATTTTAAATATATATGTTGAGACAGCTCACTCTGCACACATATGTATCCACTCACCCAAATGTACACATAAATTCTCCATGCACACATTCACAGAGCTTTGAAATATCATATTAAAGAAAATAAAGGTATATTCCAAGCAAACAAGACAGATGTTTTAATGCTTTTCATCTGGTTCACTTTATGTTAAACACTTTATACCACCCCAGAAGAAATAGATTTAACTGATAGGATGAGAGAAATCATGATGGTAACCAATTCTATGCAAGGACCTTTAGGATAACATTACCATGGTTAGCTTGGAATAATAAAACAATTAAAAAAATTAACTTATATGGATGGACACTCCATTCATAATCCCATGTTTAAGATTAGAAAGATTGCAATAACACAGGAACAAGGGCAATATTACGCAAAACTGTGGAGTGGACTAAACTAATCTTTAGACTATTTCTTTCTTTTTAAAATCTCTACTGCCAAATTGTCATGGTAGCAAGTACATTATTTCCTCCTTAATTATACTTTTTCCAAGAATTTTCTTTGGAAGCTAAAGCCAATCACTATCCTGTTTTATTTTCTGTTAAGAGCAAAAACAATGGCTCAATAGTTACCATTTATTGAATGATATTCTATGCCAGTCATAGTGCTGACTTTTACAAAACCTTCTAAAGGAGGTATTTTATTCCTCAGTTATATATAAAGAATCTGAGTCTTAGAAAAATTATAACTTGTCTAAGGTCACACAGCTGGTAAGTGAGAAAGTCACTTAATTTGAAATCAGGTTTATCTGATTGCAAAACCACACTATAACTCAAAATTATATCTTGGCACTGCTTTATCCACCACTGATTTTAATTCAGTACAGAATATGAAAAGGGGACTTACACATGATTGATTGATTTCATACATCCAAAAATTTTTCGGTGACTGGCTATGTGATGAACTATTTATTTTAATATTATTGAAGTGTTCAGATTCTCCTAATGGATCAGTTGTGGGTTGTGAAAGACAGAAAATAATCCAGTACAACTGCAAGTCCTTTGATCTGAGCAGTTGCTCAAGTTTTTGGCTTGATCAATGGAAGAATGAGATTGCCACCAACTAAGATGGAGAAGACTGCCAGAGAAGCAGGTTTGGGGAAAATTCAGTTGCTCAGTTTTACACATGTTAAGTTTGAGGTTTCTATTAGTCATCTAAATAGGCATGTTACAAAGGAAGTTGAATATACAAATCTGGAGCCCAAATTAGCATACAGACTAAAAACCAAAAGACTAGAATGAAGTCGTCAGGAAGTGAATGTAAATAGAGGAGAGAAGAGGTAAGAGCCCAAGCCCTAATGCACTCCAACAGTAAGCATCCTGGGAGACCAGCAAAGGAGAATAAGTAGAAACAATCAGCAAAGTAGGGGGAAGAGCAAGACAGTAATGTGTCCTGAAAGGCCAGTGATAAACCTGAATCCAAGGGGTGAGAGTGATCATCTGTATCAGATGCTGAGAGATCAATTAAGATGAAGATTGGCCCTCGGATTTAACAATGTGAAGGTTGGCTTGGTGGAGGGTTGGAAGAAAAGCTGATTGAAGTTAAGTTTAAGATAAAATGGGAGGAGAGAAATTGGAGACTGTTTATACAACACTTTAAAGCATATTGTTGCAAAGGGAATTAAAGAAATGGGACAGTGGCTGGCAAAGAAAGGAAGGAGAGAAATAACATGTTGTGCTGAGGGAAAGGCTCTAGTAGAATATGAAAAACTGATGATGCAGAATGAAAGGAGGCAAATTTCTGGAGCAATGCCCTTGAGTAGCTGAGAGGACACAGAATCTATGAGAACAGAGACTGGCTTTAGAGAGGAAGAGGACCCCATATTTGATAACAGGTGGAAGACAGAGTATGTGAGTCCCTATGCTGGTAACTGTGGTGGTACGAGTTTGTGCAAATCCTCGGGAACTTAAGAAGCAAGGCCATCAGCTGAGGGTAGGTTGGGGAAGGATGTTTTGAATGTTTGAGAAGTGAGAGAATGGTATGAATTAATCATGTAGGGGAGAGAGAGAATATTGAAATATAACCATATTAAAGAACATAGCTTAGATATGTGAGCAAATCAGTGGACTTTACCTCCTTAAATTAAAGGCTTTGGCTATAGATGAGTGGGTTGAGAGAAGCTACAAAGTTTACAGCATGGCAAAAAGCAGTTTAGAATGCATGCGCCCCCGAGGCAGGCAGTTCCACAAACTGATAAAATGAGGGAAGAAAAAAGTAAGCCATGCATCCCAGTTCATTCTCTCAGACTGGCTTACCCAGGAAATCATTTCTCCTTGGAAGAGTACAAGTTAGGCCAGAAGTATTACTTTAATGGGATCCCTGCCACATGGTGTAGAGGGTATTTCCCAGAACAATCAATCCTCATTCTCTCATTCTCATATTCTTATATTTCCACTATACTTGGACATCATGAAAATAGACATCATTTAACCCAGTTTTCTCCCAATTTATCAGCCAATTCTTATTTCCACTCTCTCCACACCTAACCAAGAATCCATGGTCTATTATGACTTCCATTCTCTTGCCAATATCTTCATCCTATTTTCCTAATATACTTTTATTTGATTCATTCAGTAAAGAATTGTTTTAATCCAATTGTCCATCTTCTCTGATACAACCTGAGTTGATGTGTGCTGCTGGAGCACATCATACAACCAATGCACTTTCAAGCTTGCCAGGCTCCACCTCAACAGTGCTCCCTAAGCTGCCTGCCCCTCATTATTTCCCTCTTTCTCCTTTCACAGCAGCTGAAAAAACTTTTCTCCAATCTATTTAAGGCCTTTCTCCCCTGCTTGCTCACTCACCCTCCACAGATTAACAGTAGTTTTATAGTGAAATCCCTTTCTTTATACGCTTACATGTATTTGCACCTATGCTTATCTTTTTCTCTCATCTCAAAGTCTGAGACTGATACTTCTATTTGATTTTGTCACAACAAGAAAGAGAAGCTTCCTGGCAATTTCAGGTCTACAAGGGATCTTCTTAAGCATCATTGCCAGTGGCTTGCAATCTCTTTTCTGGGACTGTCTCTTTTACGGATTTCCCTTGATTGTCCCTTTAATGCATCCACATATTCACTCGCCTCTAAACTTAGGTTGCTATCTCCAAACATTATTTTAAAATCTCAGATAGTTAGAGACATAAAAGACCCTAGCAATCATCTAGCAACATTAGAATCTTCCAACATTATATTTCTCTAGGGTGCTTTAAAAAATACCAATATTTAGGCCTCACTTCTAGTGATCTTGGTTTAATTAGTTTAAGGATGCCAAATTAGTATTTTTCTAATCGTTTGTTTTTCAACATACAAACAAGATTAAGGGATCACTGACATAGTGCAATCCTTTTATTTTATAGTCAAGCTGAATATAAGAGAGATAACAATATCCTGCTCTTCTTGGTCATACCATGAATCATTCTGAGCTAACTAGGGCAGAGCATCTCAACTAGTGTGCTGCAAATAGGTTACAGGTGTGCTGCAACACCAGTTTCTCAGTCTCAGGGTGACTCCTCAAAGTCTGGGACTTCCAGAGCTCCTGAGGTGCTCAATTGTAGGCTTGAGTATGCTCCTCTGTCTACATTACTGTGATGTAGAAATATCATGATTTTCTCTTTGTGCCATTATGTGAACCAGGTTGACAAACACTGATCTAGCGTACCCTGGTCCTCAAAGTTTGCTGGCTAATATTTCCTCTCTGAGAAGTTTATCTTCCCACCTTGTTCTCCATTAAATTCCATTTTTTATGTTTACCCTCTCGTCTAAATCCAGGTCATGTGACCTGTTTTGTGTTATTAGTACATTCTTCAGTGCAATAACTAAATAAGGAATGAATGATTAACCACCACTTAGGGAATGACCTCAGCAAAACTTCATTTTGAACATATTGACAGTGAATTATTATTACTGAATCACAACTTCTTAGCTACAAATGTAGACAGACACCTAAATGACTATGGTCAAGTCACAGTTTTGTAGCTTGTTGATTAGGAGGCCCTGCAGACACAGAATTAAGAGTTTATTATGTCATAATAAATTGTGGGCATTTATTAATTCCTTCAATTTATCTGCCTTGTAATTAACATTCACCACACATAAATAAATGAAAGGAGCATAAATATTAACATTTCATAACAAAGGCAGAAATCTATATTATAAATGCTTTGATTTAATTATCAAAAGGACACATAATTAGTAATATGATTACAGTGTCTTGGACAGCATTATATACACTGGAAACCCCAGTCTTGCAAAAAATGTTAATTTGATTGAACTGATTAGATGCAAGGAATTGGATATGTCTTTGAGTTATGATTGTATTATCATTAAATCATCAACTCAGTACATGGGCTCTAGTGTCAAACAGATCCAAATTCAAACCCCCATGTCTCTACTTTCTTGACCAACAAAACTTTGAGTTAGCCTCTCTGAGTGTCAGTTTTCTTTCTCTGAGAAGTGGAGATTAAAATAGGTTTTAACTCATTGGTGGTGTTGTGAAAATCAAGTGAGATAATGTATGTAAAGCATAGTGTCATCATTACCCTCTCACTCAGAATCAAATCTACTTTCTAAATTTCTTTTTTTTCACCAATAGATTGTATTGCCTTTCTTGATTGCCTTCTGTTACCCAGAATTCTCTTTTTACTGAAATTCTGGATCCAGATCCAGTGCCCCCTCTTCTATGAAGTCCCACCAGTCCAGAATCTTTTTTATTTTCACTCCACTAGTCTGCACTTCAGTTGTAGCCCTTAACAAGGTCTGCAATAGGTGAGTTATTAGCATATTGGTGCACCTGTCCACTCAACTAGGAGCTCTTAGAAAATGTGAATTGTGTTCTTCATACAGCAGCCTATAAGGTCTGTAAATATGTGAATCAGACCATTCCATTCTCTTTCTCTCAACTCTTTAATACTTTCCTTTCACACTTCAGAGAAAATCCAAAGTCCTTTCCAAGCCTACAAAGCCATGCAATATTTGATCATGGCCCTGCCTGTCTACTTCATGCCATTATGCCCCTGCACACTATCCAGTGGCCACACAGTCTCCTTGCAGGCCCCAAAATATAATGTCAACTGATACAGTGAAGATCTACTGAGCAGAAGCTATGAGTCATATGCTATTCTAGGCATTTAGGGTACATGGGTGAATACAATAAACAAATACCCTTCTTTGTAGAGCTTCCACTATAGTGGGAAAGAAGTACAGAAACCACCAACATAATAAGTAAATTATACTGTACCCCAAAAAGGAATAAGTGCAATGGAAAGAAGTAGAGCAGGGGAGGAGGACAGGAGCTAGAGCAAGGGAAGAAGAGATTAGTTAGTTGTGATTTCAAATCCCATATTAACCATGTTCACCCCTTAGTATTTGCAACTGCTATTCCTTTTGCCTGGTTCTCCCCCAAGCCCACCCAATATTCATATAGTTCCTTCTATGAATTATTTAAGTGTCTGCCCGAATGTCAACACTTCCAGAAGTCCCTGTCTGAAGAGAGTGTAAAAAGTATACTCCCAATCCCCACTGCAGCTCTCTATTCCCTTAATCAGCTTTATTTTCTTCACTTCATTATATATCTATATATTTGTTCATTTTATGATGAATGTATTTTTTTCTGTTTTATTAACTGTTGTATTTCCAGTGCTTAGGACAATATTTGCCATAAAGTTATAATAAATATTTATTAAATAAATGAATGCAGGTAATAATTAGCTTCAGCTAATAGTTATTAAATGTAAAAGGTAGAGCCAAGAAAACTGAAATTTAATCAACAATATATTATTTCTCAATAATTGGGAAAACATTTTATATTAAAAAATTCTGCTTTTTATGCCCATGGCACTTTTATAGATAATAATATCCTGCCAAACTTCTCTAAATGAGATCCCTCACTCATTAATTCAACAATTGTTAATTGAGTGCTTATAACATTCTAAGTTTTGCACTAAGCACTGAGGATACAACAATTCAGAAGACGGATATAATTTTTTTTTTAAAAAGCATCTTTAATTATTAACAAACTTGCATACATATATATATTATAAAAATCAAAACACAAAGATTGTTTGTGAACATCATCACACTGCTTCTTTTGAGTTAAGTCACCATTCAAAACTGGTGGGTTGAGAAAAGAGCATGGAGATGGGTGGTTAGAGTGGAACAAGGAAAACAAGCTAGGAGGCTGAGCAGGTAAACGCAGATGGTGGCTCAGACCAATGTGGTAGTGGGGAAGCTGGTGAGACCTAGCTGGACTCTAAAAATATTTTGAAGGTAGATTTGGATGTGAAGGAAATAGGAGACAAGCAGAACTCCAAGAACTTTACCTACCACAAATGGAAGGATGGAGTGGCCATAAACTGAGATGGGAAGATTACGGTTGGATCAGGTTTGTAAGGACCATCCAGAGCACAGTTTTCAACATGTTGAGTTTTAGATATCTATTAGACATTCATGAGGATATGTCAAGGAGGTAGTTGGACACAGGAGCTTGGATTTCAATGGCGAATCCTGGAAAGAACTATAAATTTGGGAGTCTTCAGGGTATAGGCTTAAGTGTATAGGAGTAAATGTAGAGAGAGAATCTTCCAGCACCCCAATATTATAGAATCCAGTGAAATGAGGAAGGACCAGCAAAAGAAGCTAAAAGCCTAAAAGCTAAAGGGAGCTAAAAGGAGGCGCCAGTAAGCATCACACTAGGATTGGTGTTTCACTGGTGGAGCAGCCCACTCTTACACTCCTGCTTGAAGCAAGAGCCTCCTATCTAGAGCGGGGAGGCTTTTGTCCAAGCTGATAACTTGGACAACAAGCCAGGTGGATTGAAAAAGAAGGTGGCCTTTTTCTGGCCAACCAGGTCACATAAGCCCACAGTGGTGACCAATGAAGGGACAAATTATCACATAATTATTATCCTATTCTGACTTTAATGGAAGGTCAGGATGGGAATATACCAATAAACAATATGTGTTTGCAATTTGATATAGAGTTCAACACCAACACCAAAATAATCTGGAGGGCTAGATGTCAGTGCTAAGGGGTATAATATAGGTTCTTTGAGTGAAATGTTGACATAATCCAGTAACTAGTAATTTAAACTTTTTTCTAAATGGAAGAATGTATGTTAAATAAAATTAAATGTGGAAGCCCACAATATAAGATATACAAGAGTGGGATTTCTTTGTTTGAGGCAGAGGTAGCAGAATCAGAGACCTGCCTGTTCAGAGTCCCTGTTGGACTGTCCTTGGGGCATCTTAACACAGTCCTAGGGCCCTGGTAAACATGGCTTAAAAGCACTGGCAGAAGCTTAAAAAGAAAGCAGGTCAGAGATGAAAAAAATTGGCACTTGAAGCAGTCAGGGAAGGTCTGGGAAAAATGGACCAGATAGAATAGACCGAGCCCTGGTTGTCAATACTTTGGATTTTCCCCCAGAATTATGACATCTCAGTTACAAAACCTCCAAAACTAAAGAAAACATACCGGGGACAATCAGGGTAATCTAGCAATAATGTTAAGTAAATTATAATTTAAAGAAAGAGAGAAGATTTATAGTCTAGAAGAAAATAAAACTGATGTGAATAAGAATACACATATACAGTGAAGTTCATCCATTTCAGGAGTATATTAACTCTAAGGTAAGGGGGTAAAAATGCATTTAAAAGTTTTTTAAAACAAAAGGAAAACAAGACAGTGAATATGCTCTTCCACAACTACCTCGGGAAAGACAGAAGTTGCAATGAAGAGCACGCTTGATAATGAACCTCCAATTGCATCCAATATCAATCTATTTTAATCGCATGGGAGATTAGCCTTCCTGCAAGAACTAAGTGGAAGTGTGAATAGAAAAGCAATCTTGTAGGGTCCCTCAAGAGGAATATTCCAACTTATTTAGAGATAAAAGACTTTCAGGAAGTATTCAAAACAGTGAAAATAGAGACACTCAAAATGCATGAACTAATTTAAAAGAGTAGATAAGAAGGAATAAGTGTCATGAGAAATACAAACTGGTATTTATAAATGCTCATTAAAGTGATGAGGAACTTAGGCAATTTTAATGGCTTAAAATGATATAGCATTAACTTCATCCATCTACTACATAGAATTGGGACATCATTTTTTCTGTCTAAGGCTGAAAGATATATCACTAGTTTACAAATGTGAGCAGTGAAATGATCTGTCAAAGATGTCAGAGTAACTTACACTTACAATATAAGACTCCCACTACCACCTGTTTTCAGATTGTATATCCAGTATATCCACAATTGTATCTGGTGGGTATGTGGGTACAGCTCCTAAAACCAGACATTTGAACGAAGAACAAATGTCCTGATGATTAAGATATGTATCTGGACATTTTCTTATACAAATTTGATACAAAAACACATGACAAGGAATGAAACTCACTCATTTTCTCCTCCTACTAGAATTATGTAAATTATATAATGGGAGGGAATTTTTTTTTGCTCACTGCTGTAACCTTAAGGCTTAGAACAGTGCCTCACATAAAGTTACAACTCAATGACTATTTATTGAATGAATGAAGACCAGTTAACATACACAAACCAAAGTGACAACACTATTCCCTGGAAGTCAGTAAAATGTCCATTTTAAACAAGCTACTTTGCATAGTAGAATTGTAGACTTACACAGGTAGGAGGCCCCAAAATATATATTCACTCTTTAGAAAAATAAAAGACATTAGTTATTCCCAATATATAAATAATACACTGAGTTTTTGGTGAAAATAGAAAGATAACAGTATTTGGTAATCAAAACAAACCATAAAAATTAAGGAACTAATTTTTCATTTTTTTCTTTTTTTTCAGTTTTAATATTTTTTATTGAATTGATTTACAGTGTTGTGTTAATTTCTGCTGTATAGCAAAGTGATTCAGTTATACATATATATACAATTTTTTAAAAAAATATTTTTCCCATCATGGTTTATCACAGGATATTGAATACAGTTCTCTGTGCTATACAGCAGGACATTTTTGTTTATCCATTCTATATATAAAAGCTTACATCTGCTAACCCCAATCTCACACTCCATCCCTCCCCCTCCCCTGTCCCCCTTGGCAACTACCAGTCTGTTCTCTATGTCCCTGATTCTGAAGAAACTGATTTTTCTAATTTTACCTAAGCCGGTAATCATCAGGGGTGATTCAGGAAGGAGGAAAGCTTTAAAACATGGTTAGGTGGCATAAGGTTTTTCCACTCAGACTAAAAGTAGGCCAAAGTAGTTAAAACCAAACAAAACCAAAAAGTATACAAGCAAAACGACCCACAGGGTTGGTTAAAATTCAGCTTGCAGGTGATCCAAAAGAGAAATGAGTATTCAACTTTGATTTCTTAAAAGGACTCTATGTGTGTGCCTGTGTGTGTGTAAAATGGGAAAGAGAAAAGGAAAATCTTGCATCCTAAATAAGTTTATCACAGGTGCAATCATCCTTGTGTGATTACTATGTTGTAATTATTCATTTGATATAAAATATAAATGTTCATATAGTAATTATTCATTATTGTATACAAATCTCCAGCCACAGTGGTATAATTTCTTCCTCTCATATACTCCCAGATGATTCTGTTTATAGTTTTATTAGAAGGCTTGTAACTGTATTTCTTACATTAGACTTATTTGTATATTCATCACCCTCAATTCACTGTCAGTTCTTTTAAACAGCATGTATAATGGCTTACTAACCTTTAGCATTAATATATTGACAGTTGGATCATAGAATGTGACAGACAAATCTGTACTTTTGTATTTTCACCTATAAATTAAGACTGTAAGCCTCATGAAAGTAAAGATCCTTATTCACCACTATATTTTCTATGCCTCAATGTTTAAAACAATATCTATTGAATGGTTAATTAAAAAGATTTCTAATTTTTGTATTCTTATGAAGAACCATAGACATCAGGATAAATAGCCTGTGTTATTATGATACATGTTAGTTTAAAAAACTTATACAAGAATACTTTAAAAAGTAGAATTCAAGTTAGATAAATCAGGACACCAAGAAAGTTTTTGTGGAAACGGAAATTATTATGTGCTAGCTAAAGATATCATGTTTTTGAGTTTGGAGTCTATTTTGAAGAGAGAAGTGTTAAGCACATCATTTTCCACCTAAGATGTGATGAAAGTAAGACTGTGATATTGGGGTTAAAAAAGGCAAATTTTACTTAGTACTCTTTTATCTCCTGTAAACAAGTCAGCTAAATTTTGGGCACTACTCAAATAGCTGCATAAAAAGAATAATAAAAAACACACAGGCATACAACCTAAAACAATATTCACTATTTTCTTGATCAGAACACTAATAATCCTTTATATTGAATCACCTCATATTATTTTGCACTAATTGGTTATTGTGATTAATATAGCTTCCCCTTGCCAAGGGAAAAGATTCCATGTGAAACAGTGAATGGGAAGGAACAGGTTCAATGGAAGAGACAGGTAGGTTGAAAAATGGATCTTCATCTCTACAAACACTAAAGGTCAAAATACACTCTTCCTAGTAGTTGACAATCACATGCCAACGTGCAAATCCAAAAAATATAGAGTAGATATATGACTGTTACTTTCTGTATACCCAATTTTTTAATTATTAATTTCTTAGGTTCCGAGCCAGGCCAATCCTATAATTTGTACGTTGCTTAGCACTTGTCCCAAGTCACAGTTTTATATACAATATCTAATCATGATAAGGATGATGATGAAATATCTTAAAGGTTTCCCCCTCAAATTCTACCAGAGACAACAATGAGAATTTAGACAATGACATACTCTTTACTGGTTTTGGCCTTTCACAAAATTTTGATAGAAGTAACAACTTCTAAAATACAGGTTATATAAATTTTAAAGTCTTTTCATATGTTAAATATGATATCAACTTGCAAAAGTGAGGGAGGTTAGGCCATCTTGCAATGAGCTACCTTATTAACAAAGCACTTGAGTAACTTAAATATTCATTTAAAATGTGAATAATTGGGCAAATTTCATATAGAATGATATTAACTCTGTTAAAGCATAGAGGTAATGATGCTATGATGTTGTCCATATAAATTAATCACTGTCTGAAGTGGTACTAGAATTTACCCCATGCTCACCACTGTCTTGCAAAGAGTTGTCCTGTGTCATAGAGAAACTTGGCTCAAAACTATGGTCATTTAAATAAAAGTTCATGACAGTATGGGACACGTCACTACTGTGTACTTATACACTTTAACTAGGGTTATGGTTGGGGCCTAAGCTTATCAATCTCCATAACTGTGATATGTCAAGGTTGTCTGTAATATGTCCAATTTGCATGGACATGTCCTAAGCACTTGGAAAGAGCTGTGAATGAGGAATTCAAAGCCTATATTTACATCTTGAAACAAGAAATTTAGCAAGAAAAATTATGCTTGCCCTCAGATTCATTACTGAAATTTGAACTCCCTTCGGATGGCACCCCACAAATGCAGGAAAACTCAGTGTGATAGGAAAGAGCTGAAGGCTGTGTATTAAAAACCTTAGCTGGTATCATAGATACATTAATGTCACGACATGATCTTCCTTGCAAGGTTCCTTGGTCAGACTTAGCAAAAATCTCCCAGCTTAAAAAAAAAAAAGCCTGAAAAAAAGCCCCAAAGAGCTTTCAAAATTCAGCCAAAGTTTACTGACACATCTGTAATATCTGAGAGGAAGCCTTATCACATTTGGTGACAGGGTGATACACAGCTTATGCACAGACCACGAGAGCTGACAACACATGCGTAGAGCAGGGTTCAGGATGGGAGGCAGGTGAGTAGGAGAATATGTGTAGGCTGACAACACATGCGTAGAGCAGGGTTCAGGATGGGAGGCAGGTGAGTAGGAGAATATGTGTAGAGAAGTGGCTTCTATCTCTCCACTATGCTCTGGTGCCTCTCAGATACAGAGCCCAACATTCTCCATCTCCAGTCCTGGCAAACTTTTCCTCTTTTTTGCTCTTCCTCTATTTTTCCTCCTTTTATATCCTTTCTCTCTCAACTTCTTCTATTAGGCCAGGAAATTTGTTGATCTCTAGTGTTCTGGTAATTCAGTAATGGTCATTAAAAATTTTCACAAGAGCCAAAAAAAAAAAATCATCTGGCTTGGATTCAGATGGCATGAGTTGAATCCCGGCTCTGCTACTTTGTATAGCGGCTATTTTGTGTCCCTGGGCAAGATTCTTGGCTTTTAAAGTCATGGTTTCTAAGGCTGTAAACTGGCTACAATAACACATACCTGAGAGAGTTCTTGAGAAGATTGTATTTGAACATCTTATTTGAAAATAACTAGCATTATAGGTAGTAAAATAAAAGATGTATTGATTTCATTTATATTTCTATTATTCTCCAGTATTTTTCTAAGTATTATTGTTATTCCCTGATTCTTTCTCTCTTTTATTTTTACTCCCCATAATCCTTTTATGTGCTATACCTTAGCTGTTTGTGATAGAGAGAAATGTGATGCATAAGTCACAGAAAGAGGGAGGACCAATTCTCAATAGCAATCATTCTCAGATTTCATTAAAAACCCAAACATAGGGCCTTACTTAATTGAGAGAAATGCCCAGTTCCCATAGCAGGATATTTAACACTAGATTTTGTTACTCCTTTTCTAAGTTAGATTATAAACTCATGCTGATACCATTTATAGCAAGTTTGTAAATGTAATGTACACATCTTACCTACTACAGGAACATTAAAGCACGTGGAGAGGACTTATCCTAGGTCAAAAAGGACTTTAAAGCTACCTGAAAGAATTCTTCTCTGTAAATTGAAAAAGAAACTATTTTCAATCTTTTTCCATTGCACATCAAAGGGATGCTTTCTACTAATGTAGCCTATTTCAACTTATAAAATCTCAAATTTACCTGGTGTGAGGGACCACAAAAATATAATTCCAGAAAATATTTAATCCAGTATTATTACTACATCCTTATTAAATTAAAAAAATCACATACTTTTAAAAATTAAGGCATGTAACCAAATAGACACAATGTTGGATATAAATAGAAATTCTGCCAAGCTGTTTGAGTCACCCTGCAGTATGTCTGGTGGAATGGGCAGAGTACTGCAAACAATAATGAAATAAATAAAACTGGAATTGTGTTCTGAACAGTATGTTCTTGGCAGGAATTAAGGTGATGCTATCATAAAGGACACCTGCTTCCAGAAATTCAATTGGGAAACTCTGTTGCATTATTTCCCTGGGAACAAAAGCATACATTTTGAATGATGTGCGTTATTTTGGGAATTTGTTGGGTTGGAGGTTAGCATGGGCAGAGATTTTTGAAGTACTCAGTATATCAAATCTTTCTTTAATCTCTAAACCCTTTTTTCCTCTTTGATCCTAGTAAAGAAAGTACTCATTTTATGCTACGTTACCTTGAGTCATAGGGATATAGACAATACTAATCAATCCACTTTTACCTCTCAAAATAGATCTTAATCTATAAGGGATCCTTTTTTGCCTTAGGTCTTATATGATGTGCTTGAAAATAGATTATCAGTGATTAGGCAAGGGTCACCAAAATCCTTGACAATCTTTAAAAATTAGAGTCATTTTGATCACTGAAAGACAGTCACTCTCCTAGGACAGTACTGGCTGTTCATTACAACTGTTTTTTCACTACATCATTATGAGAAGGGTGTAATCTTTTTCTGGTGTCGCACATGGGATGTATCAATTGCATAGCTGTAAACATCACAACCTAAAGGAAAATATGTAGCTTAATTTGTCTTCATTTCCAAGTTTGAAAAAAAATTAAATACTATATAGTTAAAATGGTACCCTTTTATATATTCTGACAATAATACTAAATTCATGATCAAAGATAACTCACAACATCCACACATTAAATGCTGCTGAGGTGGTCCCTGGAATTTCAATTATTTTCATAGATTGCCCTCTTGTGGCCATATATGATGCTACGAACAACAAAACAAAAATGCTACATATATTTTGTTTCGTTCTATCTGGTAAATGCCTTGAGGTTTTATTAATATCTGAATATTCATTTTATAACATTTAATGATAAAATACCCATGAATATTCTTCAATTTGAATTATAAGCAAAATACTGATTTCTGAAAATTCACTATTGGATGCAATAAAATTATTCAAGAAATATAATAAGTAAAAGAAGGTTTAATATGGTTATTTATTAGTTTTAAACCATGAACATTCATTGATCCATAAAGCTAATATAATGGTTTAATTTCATAAAATAAAGTTTTAGTCCTACCTTTAATATAATTTTCAGGAGAAAGAAATTTTAGAATATAATAGTAATATCTAAGATTAGTATTAGAAAAGTACTACTACTGGTATTAAAAAGAATTTCTCCTTGGTTATCTGACATACTTAGTAAAGCACTTTTATTCCCAAAGACAGCTTAAAATAATACCACTATGCTATCAGGCACTTAAGCTGTTAAATATGTATTGATCCTGGGCTGGCTATTTAAGCTTTCTCTGTCTCAGTTTCCTGATTTGTAAAGAGAGGAATTTGAGCCAGGTGATCTTGACTAACATCTATTTCATATGTGACTACATCCCATTCACAAGAACTAACTAGCAATCAACAGCTCTGTTCTCGTTTTTACTTTCTCCACCTGATTTCTAGAATGCAAGGCAAAATATCTATTGAGTTCTAATTTTTTGAAGCTGCTGCCTCCTGATCCCATTTGCAGGCTTCAGAGATAGTTCTTTTCAGAGCAAAGGGATTCAATGACACACAGTGTTTACAGTCTCCTGTTGTTCTCAGTGCTAGAACAGCAAGGTGTGGCCCAGAGCCAACAGAATGGAGGAAAAGGACCACAGGCAAAGGGAGGCTGAGCAGGCTCCCCTGGGTAAACTAAATTAGTTGACCTTTCTACCTCTTCCAGAAGGGACATATGCCAAGAAGAAAGGTAAAACAAGCTCTGTGGCTAATATCAGCATCAGAAATGGACATAAATTAGATCATATAAGCTTTGTAAATATTTACATAACATAGATATGAGGAGATATATTTATATATAGTGATTTTATAATGTATCGATTACACCAATAAAATGTATATTCATTGAATGAGCTTTAATATATGATTTAACGATAGATTTAAAACCTATGCATCATTAAAAAAATTTTTTTAGATGTAAAGATTTTTTTAAAAAGCTGATTAGGGCTTCCCTGGTGGCGCAGTGGTTGAGAATCTGCCTGCCAATGCAGGGGACACGGGTTCGAGCCCTGGTCTGGGAAGATCCCACATGCCGCGGAGCAACCGGGCCTGTGAGCCACAACTACTGAGCCTGCGCGTCTGGAGCCTGTGCTCCGCAACAAGAGAGTCCGCGATAGTGAAGAGACCCGCGCACCGCGATGAAGAGTGGTCCCCACTTGCCGCAACTAGAGGAAGCCCTCGCACAGAAACGAAGACCTAACACAGCCAAAAATAAATAAATAAATTTAAAAAAAAAAAAAAAAAAGCTGATTAATCTCTTGTACATTTAAAACTCCTAGAAAAGAACATAAGCAGAACACTCTTGACGTAAATCATAGCAACATTTTTTTTTGGATCTGTCTCCTAAGACAAAAGAAATAAAAGCAAAATAAACAAATGGGACCTGATTAAACTTAAAAGCTTTTGCACAGCAAAGGAAACCATGGACAATACAAAAAGACAACCTACTGAATGGGAGAAAATATTTGCAAATAATATAACCCATAAGGGGTTAATATCCAAAATATATAAACAGCTCATACAATTCAATATCAAAAAAAAGATATGGACACAAACTAAGTGTCCATCAACAGGTAAATGGATAAAGAAGATGTGGTGTGTGTGTGTGTGTGTAAGCATGTGTGCATACACACACACACACACACACACACACACACACACAACTAGAATAATCCTCTACCTCAACCAACCCAAAGGTCAATGGTATGTTAAAATGAAGGGAAAACAAATGATAATATTGTATGAAATTATAAAATTGTTATATAAAAAGACAAGCAAAAGGCAAAATTCAAAATTTGTTTTTCATTCTTTTTCAACATTTTTCTGGTGATAAATACAGAATATCTAACTCGTGAATTGTTGAATTTTAATTTGGAAGATATCATCTCAGCCAAGTTACAACATAATTACCACAATGTCTACTATTCAGTGTTTATGCTTCCATAAACACTTTCACTCCAATACTGCATTACGATGGCTCCTAAACATTTAGGAGAAGTGTGTTCAGTGGCAAAGACTTCATTCCTGACAGACCTGATATCCATTTCTGGCTCTCACCTGTTCTAGTTACAATGTCCCAACAACCCTCTTCACATGAAAAATGGTAGTAATCACAGTACTTACCTCATAAGTTAGTAACATGACTTAGTGACATGACATAATGCCTTAGGGATTTGGCACATTATCTTGTACAGGATAACTACTCAGTACATGTTAGTTATAAATATCAGCAATGTTAAGTCAAGGATGAGTCAAATATATACTGAGTGAATAATAGTTGTGTCCATTATTAGGGACACACACTATGTTCATTTAGGCCATATATTTCTACTGTTGTAAACCATTAAAATGTACAAGAAGTAGGTGTTTAATATATTTTTTTTTTCTCTTAGAAAATATCTTTAATACATGTGCCTTTACATAATATACTGCATACACCACAGTGTGGTGAGCACATTTTTCTTCAATGAAATAACACAGTCCTTATTCACATATATATGACTAGCATTCTTAGAATCATCTTTTTTACACATGTTTTTTAAAAATTGAAGTATAGTTGATTTACAATGTTGTGTTAGTTTTAGGCGTACAGCACAGTGATTCAGATATATATATATATATATATATATATATATATATATATATTCTTTTTCAGATTTTTTCTAGTAACCTTACAGGTTACTACAAAATATTGAGTATAGTTCCTTGTGCTATATAGTAGGTCCTTGTTGTTTATCTGTTTTATATATAGTAGCGTGTATATGTGAATCCCAAACTCCTCATTTATCCCTCCCCCACATGTCCCCTTTGGTAACCATAAGTTTGTTTTCTGTCTGTGGGTCTATTTCTGTTTTGTAAATAGATTCATTTGTATCTTCTTTTTTAGATTCCACATATAAGCGATAGCATATATTTGTCTACAGGTGTTTTTACATGGTGCTAATGTAGACTTCTTATCAAAATACAACTCTCGAAAGTATTCATTAACAGAAAATACAGGAAATATTTACTAGACCAGACAATGGAGTCCTGTGCTGGGTACTGGGCCAGGTACAGGAGATTTGGTGAAAAATTTCTCATTGTCCTCACCTTCCAGTTTCTGACAACCTTGTGGAAAGCAGATATGCAAACAATTCTAATACAATGTGATGCATGGTCACCTAGGTACTCAGCTAAAACAACTAGTGCTGTAGTCATGGTTAGGTTAGGATGGTTTTTTTTTTTTTTTTTTTCTTGAAGGACAGCAAGAAAATACTTGCAGAGATTTCCCAGAGGAGGTGACTTTTTTTTTTTTTTTTTTTTTTTTATAGAGGATATCATGGCCAGCTGATTCTTTTTTTTTTTTTTTCTTTATTTTTTATTTATTTATGGCTGTGTTGGGTCTTCGTTTCTGTGCGAGGGCTTTCTCTAGTTGTGGCACGTGGGGGCCACTCTTCATCGCGGTGCGCGGGCCTCTCACTATCGTGGCCTCTCTTGTTGCGGAGCACAGGCTCCAGACGCGCAGGCTCAGTAATTGTGGCTCACGGGCCCAGTTGCTCCGCGGCATGTGGGATCTTCCCAGACCAGGGCTCGAACCCGTGTCCCCTGCATTGGCAGGCAGATTCTCAACCACTGCGCCACCAGGGAAGCCCGAGGAGGTGACTTTTAAATTTGTTCTTGAAAGCTAAAAAGGAGCTGGCCAATAGAGAAGAGTATGGTAGATATAGCAACACAGCATTTCAGGCAGGAGGAATTTTATGATCAAAGGAAAGAAATCTTAATAAACTAAAGATCACACATTTATACAGATGAAAACTGTATAATTAAATAGAAAAAGATAATGAGACAATGGAAACTATTAAACAAGATAGAAGAGTGTAAAATTAGCCATAATCCCTTATTATGATGATATCTAAGGTAATTTTATTTTTGTTTTGTGGCTGTGTGTTTTGTGGGGGGGTAATAGAGGGATTGTTTCTATTTTTACTGGGATCTCAGGAAAATATATGCCAAAAATGAGAGAACCAGGTACTTAAAACTCTGCTGGACTCTTTAGCAAAACTTGGAAGTAAAAAATCTATTTATAGGTACTCTCTGTGGTAAGCTGGTATTCACTTTGGAATGGCTTGGCATATAAGTAAAATGTTACCACTTGTTTTTTTCAGTAAAGCAGTTTTTGTACCCTGCCACACCAAGTATGAATGCAAATAGAAGTTGGAGCTTTTTTTCATTTCTAGAAATGTCTGTAATCTTTTTAATAGTGGGTTTTGTTCTCATGAGCTGCTCTACATAAATTGTTGGTTTGAAGGTTGGCATCGTTTTGTAGCTTGCAATATGAATTTTATAGTTAAGGGTTTAAAATTATGTATAAGGCAAAAAGTCTCCATTCTTTCTTTGAATGTTCCTGCTGCAGCTAACTATTCCCATTTTTCATAGCCAGAATGATTTCTATAAGCTTCTTTTGTGGAATGAAAAAATGTTTAAGCTTTCATTTTGTATTCTTTAGAGCAAAGGGCATATTTCTGGTCTTCAGGTGACTTGATGAAGTGGTCCAATCCAAATGTAACTTGGCTGTTCCCCAGAGCAGGGAAAGCTGTTTAATAACTTTTTGAAATTGAGTCATTTTCATGTCTTACACATTAATTCTCCACAGTTAAAACAAGAGCCCCCAGAGGCTCTTGCACTGCCCTCTTGTGGAGAAAAGTGAAGTATTTTTCCTTTAAGGAACTTGCTGCACATTATAACACAATTTTCATAAACAGTACTTGTCATCATAATTAGTTTTGAGAACCACATTAGACAGTGTAATAATTTTATTTCATCCATCAAACATAATTTTGAAAACTCAAGAGGAGAAGGAAAGTCTATATTTATCCACCTTCCATGTTTTTTCTTCTTTCCTAATGTTCCAAGTTTCCTTCTTTTATCATTTCCTTTCTGTTTAGAGAATTTCCTTTAGACATTCTTTTAGAGTAGGTCTATGGGTGCCAAATTCTCTTACTTTGCTCTCATCTGAGAATTTCTTGATTATCCCCTGCATTTTTAAAGGTTATTTTCACTGGATATAAGATTGTGTTGACAGATCTTTTCTTTCAGCATTAAAAAAAAAATACTACACCACTTTCTTCTGACATCTAAGGTTTTTGATGAAATTCCACTATCATTTGAATTGATTTTTTCCTATAGATAACATGTCATTTCTCTCTGGTTGCTTTCAAGACTTTTTCTTTGTATTTGTTTTCAGAAATTTGACTAGAATGGGAAAATGGGGAATTTTCAGCTAATATTTCTTAGAAGACGTTTCCAGCCCACCTTCTTTCGCTTTTCTTTTTTAGACTGCATTGACATGAATGATAGAGATTTGGTTTCAGTTCCATATGTGTGTGAGACTATGTTGTTTTTCAGTTTATTTATTCCTTTTTTCAGATTAGGTGATTTCTATTTCTTTTAAATCTCCAAATTCTGTGATTCTTTTCTCTGCCTTCTCCATTCTGCTGTTGAGCCCAGCCATTGAGTTTTTATTTTTGTTATTGTACTTTTCAGGTCTAAAATTTCCATTTGGTTCTGTTTATATCCTCTACTACTTTGATGAAACTTTATATTTCTTTGCTGAGACTTTATTTTTTATTTTTTTCAAGCATGTTTATAGTTGCTCATTGAAGCATTTTAATGATGGCTGCTTTAAAATCCTTTACAGATAATTCTAACAATTGTACCATCTTAGGATTGATGTCTGTTGATTGTCATTTCTCATTCAGTCTGAACTCTCCCTCATTCTTGCTATGCTAGTAATTTCCTATTGAAACCTGGACATTTTGGGTATTATGTTATGAATCCTGAATCTTATTTAAATTTTATGTTTTAGCAAGCCTCCATTGACTACTCCAGTGGGTGAAGTGGTTGCTGCCTCATTAATTCCAGGTAGGGGCAGAAGTCCAGGTTCTCAACCTATTCCTATTGCCATTCTTAATGGCTTGAAAAATGACAGGAAATTCATTCAACAACCTGATGTTTTAGGTTTTTCAGTGTCCTTGCCTCCGTTAGTTTGTCTCTGACACCCATGCTCATAGGGCAATGCTTGATCTTTCATCATCAGTGACTGCCTGATTTTCTAAAGCCCAGCGGTAAGAACTTAAGTATTTGACTACCATCTCCGGTGATCCACCTCACTTCTTCCTGTATTCCACCGCAGCTATGCTGTGATCAGATGTACATGTCACAGGGCCACTTACTATAGAAGTTAGAGAACAGTTTGAGGGAGGGAAGCTGTGTGTAAGGAATCTAATGAGGAGGCTGCTGCAGAGGTCCAGGTGAGAGATAGCAGCGATTGGGACCAGGGTTCTAACAGTGGAAAGGGAAAGTTTGGGTTTGAGATGTATTTTAAAGATTTAATGGATGGAAATTGGAGAGTACATTGGTGGAAGTTGGTGATGAAAGAGTAGTTCAGGAACAAGAAAGATTCAAGAATGACATTTAAGTGTTGAACTGAAGTGCTTGACTTGGTGGTAGAACCATTTACTGAAATATAATATATAGGAGGAAAAAATGATGGCAATACTGGATTTGTACTTGAGGTGTTTGTGACATGCAAGTTGTAAAGTGGATCTAGAACTCAGGAAAAACATAAGTAATCAATAATAAGTAATAAATAGCATATGTTGAGAGAAATTTATCTTTATAGAGATAGATAATTTTTAAAGCTATACTTGGAGTCACAAGTTTGGATGATTTTATGGAGAGAGATAAGTAGAGAGCTGAGGATGGGTCCTGGAGCAATGTTTGTCTAATTGATTTTACCCATATATGATCTATCCAGGATGATAATCATTTTATAAATGTGGAGTCTCTATGCAAAGATTTCTTAGAGCTCCATATTTAATATGGTGAGATGAAAACTGCAGTTCCAATTTTTTTCTTTTTATTGTCTTAAATTTTCTTCCCTACTTCAATATATTTTGGAGACTCCTTCCCATATTTCTTCCCTAGTTTCCTGTGGCTTTTCTCTTCTCCCCTTTGAAGGAAGTACTTATTAGCAAGGGAATTGTCAAAGCCTTTAGTGTGTCAAATAGGAAAGCCAACAATCTTGTTCATCACTCTGTGCCTCATGAGGAAACAAAATAAAACTACAAAAGCAATAACAACTACCAGATGAGTAGTGTAGGAGTAGATTTGACTGGTATCAATTTTCCCCCGCTTTTTTTCTCTTAAAACATGTTCCTCTGGATCAAATTTCCAAATACCACCTGTGACAAAAACAACATTCAGCAGATCTCTGACAAAAGAAAATAGAAACTACAATAGAACATTCACTCCTGAGTCTTGAAATATCCCCGACATATCAACATACCGCCTACAGCCTAGAAAAATAAAATACAACCACCTACATCCCCTCCCACATCTAGCATGACTCAAACACACACTTTCCCCCTAACCACACTTATAAAGAATGCCTACTCAGTTGAAAAATTTAGTTTTCCTAAAGTCAGCAATAAAATATAATACATTATGCAGTCACAACAGGTTTTATTAATGCTGGAAAATATTTCTGGATTTAAACTAAGAAAGTTAAAGTATATGTGTTTCACACAAAGGTTATAAATGTTTTCTTAATTGATAAAGAAGAACATCCTTCACAGAATATATGCTCAGTAAATGTCTATTATATAGAACTGGAAACTGTCATAATATTTCACTAAAGAGTTCACACTTGTAATAACATATAATGGAAAATAATCTGAAAAATAATATATATATGTATAACTGAATCACTTTGCTGTACACCTGAACTAACACAACATTGTAAATCAACTAGACTTCAATTAAAAAAAGAGTTCACACTAAGATTATAATAACTATATAGGAGTCCAAAATTGTTCATAATCTGGACAATATTCTGCCCTATGTTGAGCCATTAATAAAATGAATGTGAGGTTGTTTTTGAAAGAACCAGATGATTCCATGTTTTCCTATATCAACTGCAATTAGTTACTACCATTTGTACCTGGTACTGTTAATTTTATACTCAACTAACAGGAATAACTTTTTTTTTTTTTTTAATAAATACTTGAGTTTTGAGTTTAGGGGAAACTTAGATATGATAGATGATCCTCGAATGTGAACATGATTACATACAAATATATATGGTTAGATACATTTAAATTGAATGTTTATGCAATATGAAGGACTATCATAATATTTTTGGAATCTTATTTATATTATGAACATTATGTCTTCTCTTTTATTAAATTAGAATATTTCTTGAGCTATTATTATTCACCTACACTATGCTTCAGGCTGAGATCATTAATCATGGAAAGCTGGGGATGTATGAAATGTCCTTACAGAGGAAAAGTATTCTAACAGTTGGTGACAATGCCAATGACTGGAAACATGATGAGCAAAAATTAGTGCCAGGAAAGCAAGCAACAACAAAATTACCATCTTATCCTATATATTTGATCAAACTTGCCAAATTAATCATAATCTAATCTTCTAAATTCCTAAATATTTAGTTTTGGCTGCCTGTTCTTTTTCTTGTACAGATCTTTGCTCCAAATTTCCTTCATTCCCAAGGTTTCAAATGTCATCTCTATATGGACATTTCTACCTGTGATTTCCATCTAAAACCCCAGTTTAAAATTTTCAATGCCCCAGCAACTATTTCCATTGACAATACAATCACACCTTGTCCAAAACAGATTACTTTCAAATGAGTTTTCTTTCTGATATGTGTTTTGTTGTAATCAGGACACTATTCATAATACTACTAAGGAAATTATTAATTCTACAAATAATATACTAATGACATTTTTGAGCCCTTACTCTATCAAGCATACAGTTATGCACTTTACTTTCATGATTTCATTTAATCCAACCAATCACCTAATGAGGTAGCTATTATCATTTCCAGCTTTTTGCAAATGAAGAAACAAATCAGAACTTATAGAAAATAAATGACATGTCTAAGGTCAGTTTTTAGGGAAGGGAATTAGTGATAAAATTGAACAGACTTTTAATCCAAGTCAACTTTACTGCAAATCTTTAAGCACGTAAGTTATGTTTTTCAATAACAAAGTCACTTAGGTCAAATGATTTAATTTGACTTTTCTCCCTTCTTCAATTGTTTCTCTGATTCCAGGTCCCATTGAATATTGTCTCACAGTGTGTATGGTGATACTGTGAAAAAAAAAAAAAAATATATATATATATATATATATATATTTGGTCATTCAGATGACCAAAATATATTACTCATATACATTTGGTCTTTGTGTGATTCCTCTCTCACAGCCCCCAAAACCCTTGTAATTTCCTAAGTGTGGAGAGTGATAAAGTGTTATGTTAATGAGGTGACTTCTGGATAGCTCCTAAGAAAGGGAGCTGGTTGCCAGTGGAGCCAACCAAGTAATTAGAGGATCTGAATTTTCAATCCCACCCACTGACCTCCGGGGAGGGGTGAGGGGGCTGGACATTGAGTTCAGTCACCAATGACCAAGCAGTTAATCAATCATGACTATGTAATAAAGCCTCCATGAAAACCCAAAAGGACACAGTTTGGAGAGCTCCCCAGTTGGTGAACAAGTGGAGATTCAGGGAAAGTGGTGCACCTGGAGAGGGCATGGAAACTCTGCACCATTTCTTCATGCTTTGCCCTATGCATCTATTCCGTGTGGTTGTTCCTGAGTTATAGCTTTTTATAATAAATAGTAATCTAGTGAGTAAACAGGTTTGCTGAGCCACTCTAACAAATTAATCAAACTCAAGGAGGGGGCTGTTGGAACCTCCAATCTGTAGCCTATTGGTCAGAAGCACAGGTTATTTAGCCAGAGCTTACAACTGACTGGTGTCTGAAAATGTGTAAGAGTGTGTGTGTGTGTGTGTGTGTGTGTGTGTGTGTGTGTGTGTGTGTGTGTGTATCTGGTGTGGGGGGTGGGGTCTTATGTGACTGAGCCCTCAACCTGTGGAATCTGATGCTACCTCTGGATAGATAGTGTCAGAACTGAATTAAATTATCAGACTTCTCCCCCTACACACACACATTGGAATGTGGTCCAGGAACCCAAAAAGAGTACCATTTCCATTTCCATGGCTACAAGTATGGTTGTGGTAGATTACAAAAGTGACCACAATTTTTTTGCAGATCCACCCACTAACAAGTGGAGTACAGTTACCTACTCCTTGAATCTGGACTGGCACATGATATACTGAGGACCATAGAATGCTCCAGAAATGAGGTTGTATGAGTTCTGAATCAAAGTCTCAAGAGACTTCTCATGCTCTGCTCTCCATCTTGAAACCTCTGCCACTGCTGTCTATTGAACACACCTGGCCCATGTAAAAACTAAAAGAAAAACACCAAAGACCTCTCAACTACTAAAATACCTTTACAGACTCCTGTCCTAAAGCTACCATGAATTACCCTGTATAATGATATCTGAAATCATGCAAAATCCAATAAATCTGTGACTAGTAGTTCTTCAGAGTCATACTTTAATTAGATGTAATAAATTATGAATGAAAATAGCTACAAGTAAAATTATTTATTTGAATTACAATTGGTTATAAGAATAGAGAGATAAATATTGCTATAGTCCAATAATCCTGGTGGGTTTGATTATCTGAGTTGAGGCTTTTGGAGAAAAGATAAGGGCATGCAGGCTGGAGGATATGATGGTGAGATGGTTTCTTATCAGAATGAATAACTGGATTGTGAGTCACCTGAATGTTGGCCACCAGAAGCAACACTCAAGTTTTTGTAACTGAACCTTTATAGTTTGCTGTTGCTGTATATGAAGACACAAAGGCACATTTACAAATTATATTTATCACTCAAAGTTACAGAAATAAGGAGCAAAGAACAGAATCAGGATATATAAAGAGTCTAACAAACTGAAAGAATGAAAGTCAGATGCTTAGTTTCATTAGAAATAATTGCCCAACTCAAACATGTTAGAACAGGGTGGGGAAAACCTGGCTTAAGAAAATCCCATGTTTAAAAAATAAACCATTAAAAGAACAAATACCAGAATGGGTTTTATTCTTCCACAGTTTCAGCATAGAAGAGTGATATGACTTGTTATCAAAAAGTAGTAAGGTGATTTGGAATCCCAAAGCATAAATATAATGTTTGATTTTGCAAGATGATGAAAGCTGTGTTCTTTTTATATTTGGGAGAAGGAAATGCTTTCCAGCTCTGGGCTCCCAATTGCAAGAGGAATATCACCAAACTTTAGTCCAACCTTTGAAAGTAAGTTGAGATGAAATAATGTCAAATGTGGAAGCTCTAAAAGAACCAGTATCAATCTAATCCATAAAAAACGTTAAGTTTTTTTCAAGTTAAATTCCATGAAATACTAGATGCATTAATTATCTATTGTTAGAAAAATAGGGATAATGTGCCACAGAAAGACTCTAGAAAAATGAGTATTATTTTTAAGTAGACAATAGTATATTATATGTTACGTATTTTTTAAATTATGATAACAAAATTCGCTTTTGTTAAGTAATCTATTCCCCGGTACAGATCAATGAAGGATTCCCCAGTACTGGTCAATGAACTATTACTATATTCTAATGTCTGACAATTGATCAAAACCAGTCAGGCAAACAGGAATGATGTTTTCGTGACCACGTCTAGCCCTCCACTGGTTATACATAAGTTTGTGGACACACTAAATTCACTCCCTCAATTCTGGTTTCCCTACTTTTAAAGAAAGGCTTTTTGGGGGTCAGGTCATCTTAATAGTTCCTTATAATGCTATTTACTATGTTATGCTAAAAATTAGTTCTAAAATAATGTTCCTATAAAAGGAATCATTAGTAGTTATAATTTTACAGAGGATTTTTATTGATTCATTAAATATGAAAAAAATTGATGTATGATTGCATAATAAAATTTTTCTAATTCCATCTTTCCATCTTTTAATTTTCCTTAGGAAAAAGCATGAGGTTTTATTTCTATGCTAATAATTTAGTATAGTATAAATTATAAGCACTGTTTTTTAAATGAATTATTATTCCTTTAATATTCCTGTCTTCCATTATATATAAGCATATATTCCCACAAGGTGGTGCTCTTTATTTAAAAGTTCCAACAGAAAGTAGTTTTGTTCTATATTTGCATAGTGCTCAAAGATATAGTACAGGCTTCAGCATATTGTAAATGATCAAATGAGCAGTGAAAATGCATTTGTTACTTAAAATTTATTTCTATTGATCATTTTACTTCACTTATTGGATTAAAGTCAGATTTTTATTTTAAAAATGTTAAATGTACAAATAAGTTGTGGTGGTAGCAATTCAGTTACTGAGAATTTAGATGTTTTAAAAATTAAGAGTTAAGATATGAATTGGAAAATGCATTCTATATATGAGCAAAAACATGGAGGGAAAGATAATAAGAATATAAGTTTGTCTGGAACAGAAGTTCTTCTCTGGATATAGAGGGAAGCTATAATGTAGCATGGAAACAGTGTCTAGAAAATCTTTAATATCAAGCCAAGTACAAAGAAGTCATACATTAAGCACATTTTATTAACTAGAATTCAGCTATTGGGGAAGGGGGGAGGAAAGCAAAACGAGGGGGGGGATAAAAAATAGAAAAAGAGAGAAAGAAGGAAAGATATAAAGCAGAGAATGAATAATGACTGTGATTTTTCTTTTTATCCACCATTTCTTTCAAGAATCTCATTTCTTGAGTATGAGGTAGGAAGTTTGAATTTGCGATTTCTTCAGTGCCCTTAGTTCCCTCAAGTCTCTCAGAGTATTAACTCTCACCTTCTAAGGCCCATGATAATGTTCAAAATTTTATATTATTTGTTCACATCACTCATCAGTACTAGGTAAAGAGTTTACCTAGTAACCAACCAAAGGAAGAATAATAAATTCTAATACTGGATAAAAAAAAATTGGGTGAGAGACTTCCCTGGCAGTCCAGTGGTTAAGACTCCGAGATTCCACTGCTGGGGGCACGGGTTCGATCTCTGGTCAGGGAACTAAGATCCCGCATGCCGCACTAAGATCCCGCATGCTGCACTAAGATCCTGCATACCGCACAGCGTGGACAAAATAAAATAAAATTAAATTAAATTAAAATTTAAAAATAAAAAAAACAAAATAAATTGGGTGAGGAGTTCTACTTCCACTTAGGATAATAGAAAGTGTTAAGAGAACGTTGCTCCTACGCTAACAATGAGAAAAAAAAGGTGATCTAAAAACATCATAATTTTTCCTTTAACAATCAGAGAGCTGAGGATGCAAGGCAACCAGATAAACCAAATACTCAAGGTTGACAAGACCCTCTGAGGAAACACAGGATACTCAAACTGCTGAGACAAGTAAAAGCAGTCATAAAAGTAGGTGAGAAGAAATAAACTCACATTTTAACAAATTCTTAAAAGCCTAGTGTGGGCTATCATGAGAGATCAGAATTCCTGCACCAGCTCCACCATCAGTTTTTTATAAGATGGGCTCAACTGCTGCTTGGGGATAGGCATAAAAACAGAAAAATGTGTCTGCCACTGAGGAAAGGGCAAGAACCCTTTTAGCATCTAACATCTTTCTTGTCCTGCTTTGATAAGAAAAGTCATCTGTCTGCAAAAGAAAGGAAGGGAAATCCTGCCATAAGTCCCAGGCAGAAGTTGGCTGCCACTAGAGAGGGCACAGAGAATCCTCTCACTCCTTGTTCCCAGGACAAGGTCAGCTGCCACTGGGAGTGGAATAGAAATCCACCTCCTCTAACCATCATAGCCAGTAGGAAAAAAACATCTGCCATTGGGAGAGGAGGAAGAAACCAACTTAATTCTAGGACTTTGTAATATTATAAAAAAAGAGGTCCACTGCCATGGAGGAAGGGCAGGAGACTAGCTTGTGGAAACACTTACTGATTTGAGACAGAGGTCAGCTGCCTTGGAGGGAGGGTAGAAAACTCTAGACCACTAGGGAAGGTCCAGGAAAGTGGAGAAAGACCCTGTCCTGAGGCTTGATGCACAGAACCAGCTTAACACTAAGGCTGGAGGAGTAGAACTATGAACTCCCAGTCTCCCTTTTCCTGGCTCTTCACAATGTATAACAAGCTACAGTAGTCTATTGCTAGGGAGGGCCCAAGAATGCAAAGAGAAATTTCCCCCCACCCATTTTGTAGCACAGGCATGCAGTCTTCTGAAAGTTGAGGGTGGAACAGGAATACTTAGACAAATCTTCTGGCATGTACATGATACAATGTCAATGTATCAATGTTGTATATACATGACTAAAACTTAAAAATGTTATTTTCTTTTCTCTCTTTTTTCATTATTTTCTCCCTCTTCCCTCTACTTGATTCTTCCTATCAAGGCCAGCTTCCAAGGTGATGATTCAAAATTGTGTTACTTTAATGGTGTTATGTCTGAAGGCTACAAGAGGCTCAGAATCTTAATTATAGTTACTAAAGGATTATGATAAATCCTCACAAAACAGTGAAATGCTGGTTTAGTTTTACAGATGAGAAAACTGATGCTCTGTGAGAATAAGTAGCTGGTCTAAAATCAAAGCAATTATTAAAGTGATAAAATTGGGATTAAACCCTAGGGTCATTTCTTAAGATTTTATTTCTATCTCATATAATCACAGTATTTAATAAATATTCTCTCTTTTGTTCTTTCCCTCAATGAAACTAAAATCTAATATTGCCTTTTAAAGACATCATCCCCTTGTGATTAATTCCAAAGAGGGGTTTCCACAGTTGCAGCTTTGACCAGCCAAAAGAAAACCAGTAATCTTAGTTCCACTTCTGCCACTAACAAGATATGACCACCACAGGAAGGTTATTTGTCTTTCTGAATCTTGATTCCCTTATTTGTAAAGGTATACAGCCATACAGTCTGTAAGGTCAATTCCAGTTCTACAGTATATAAGTGTAAAAATGGACTGACTGTAAAAGACCAGTTCTACCATATTGATGAACCAAACTTTGGATTGGCTATATGTTTGCATCCACCTTTCTTTTCATGTGGATTTTACATATAAACATTTTAAAGTTTACTATTTGAACTGGCTGTGAAATTAAGGACAAAATGCTATTGAAGTTTATTGCTCATAGAAGCTATCAAAAGCAATGTGAATTAGATTTGTGGATTTACAAAAATGTCATTGGCAATTTGCTTCAGTAATTCCTTATCCCATCTTAAATAGTAAAAAGTAGCATAAAGACTAAAAACACAGAAATTCCAGAGACTTACTCTGAATGTATTGCTGAGGAAAATTTTTCTCAAGATGATAGGCAAACAGTCCTAACCTTTGAATCATTTGACTCATGAAACCCTTGTTTATATACAAATAAATCTGTTATATTCACTATAGTGGGGGAATAGAACTTGGTTCCCTACTTACCTCTGTTTCTTTCTATAACATAACATTCATAAACATTCATATATTTTCCAGCAGGAAGCTTCTTATTTAATGTCCTATATTGCATATTTTCCTCTAATTTGCTTCAGTGTTGGCTTGGACTTCTCTCTTTCTACACTCTCTCCCTAGATGACCTTAACTATTCCCATGCTTTTAAATATTATTTACATACTGTAGTCCCTGAAATTTAAATCTCAATCCACGTAAAGAACTCACATATGTCAAGCTAAATAACATCCTCCTGATATATGCCCAGGAGTGGGACTGCAGGGTCATATGGTAGCTCTATTTTTAGTTTTCTAAGGAACCTCCATACTGTTCTCCATAGTGGCTGTACCGATTTACATTCCCACCAACAGTGTAGGAAGGTTCCCTTCTCTCCACACCCTCTCCAGCATTTATTGTTTGTGGATTTTTTGATGATAGCCATTTTGACTGGTGTGAGGTGGTATCTCATTACAGTTTTGATTTGCATTTCTCTAATAATTAGCAATGTTGAACATCTTTTCGTGTGCCTCTTGGCCATCTATATATCTTGTTTGGAGAAACGTCTGTTTAGGTCTTCTGCCCATTTTTTTTAATTGGGTTGGTTATTTTTTTTGATGTTGAACTGTATGAGCTGTTTGTATATTTTGGAGATTAATCCCTTGTCGGTCACATTGTTTGCAAATATTTTCTCCCATTCTGTGGGTTGTCTTTTCATTTTGTTTATGGCACTCCTGGGCATATATCTGGAGAAAAACATGGTCCGAAAGAATACACGCACCCCAATGTTCATTGCAGCACTGTTTGCAATGGCCAAGACATGGAAGCCACCTAAGTGTCCATCGACAGAGGAATGGATAAAGAAGATGTGGTACATATATACAATGGAATATTACTCAGCCACTAAAAGAATGAAATAATGCCATTTGCAGCAACATGGATGTACCTAGAGATTGTCATACTGAATGAAGTAAGTCAGACAGAGAAAGAGAAATATCGTATGATACCCCTTATATGCGGAATCTAAAAAGAAATGATACAAATAAACTTATTTACAAAACAGAAACAGACTCACAAACTTAGAGAACGAACTTATGGTTACTGGAGTGGCGGGGAAGGGTGGGGGGGGAGGGAAAATTAGGGAGTTTGGGATCGACATGTACTCACTGCTATATTTAAAATGGATAACCAACAAGGACCTACTGTACAGCACAGGGACCTCTGCTCAATGTTATGTGGCAGTCTGGATGGGAGGGGAGTTTGGGGGAGAATGGATACATGTATATGTATGGCTGAGTCACTTTGCTGTGCACCTGAAACTACCATGACATTGTTAATCAGCTATACTCCAATATAAAATAAAAAGTTTAAAAAAATCCTCCTTCCTCACTCCTCCCCAATTTTTATCTTCCTTGTGTTCTCTGTTTTGGTAAATTTCATGAACATCTACCCAGTAGCTCAGCTCAAAACTTAGGAAGGCATTTAAAATTTTTCCTCATCATGCACTTTCAATCCATCAGTAAGTCATCAGTTCTAACTTCAAAACAGATCTCAGCCTGCTTTACTTCTCTGTTGCCATGACTCTACACCAAACTCCCGCCATCTCTTACCTGGACTTCTACAGTAGCCTACCCGCTTACCAGGTTCTCCTTGCTTCAATTCTTGTCCTATTCTACTCAGTTTTTAAGAGCATCCAGCATATTATTTTAACACATAAATCTCATGTAATTTTCTCACATAAACTCTCCTATGGCTTCCTATAGCACTTGAAATAAAATCCACGCTTCTGTAAGACACAACATGATCTGGCTATTTTCTCTTACTCCAACCAAATGTAATACTCCAAGAAAATGTACTTTGTCTTTAGCTTACTAAACTTTAGTCACTCTTAATCCCTGTCTTAGTTTCCTAAGGGTGCTATAATAAATTACCAAAAATTTGGTAGCTTAAAACAGAAATGTATAGTTCTGGGTGCCAGAAGTCTGAAATCAAGTAGTTGGGCAGGTTTGGTTCTTTCTGGAAACTCTGAGGGAGACTCTATTCCATGACTCTCTCCTAGTCTCTGGTGATTGTTAGCAATCCTTGTCATTCTTTGATACATAGGTGCATGATTCCAATCCCTGTCTCCATTTTTACATGACATTCTCCTTTACGTGTCTCTCTGTGTGCTCTCCTCTTCTTATAAGAACACTAGTCATTGGATTTAGAGCCCACCGTAAATCCAGTATGATTTCATCTCAAGATCCTAAACTAATTACACCTATAACGACTATATTTCCAAATAAGGTCACATTCCAAGGTTCTGGGTAAACATCAATTTGGGGGGAACACTATTTAACCCACTACTCTCCTTATGTTATTACATCTTACCAGATCATTCATCATCTACTCGTCAGGTAATTCATCTATTTGAAGTCACTTCCTCAGAGAGAACTTCCTTGATCTTGTCTTCCATTCTTAATTATAGCTCCCTGTTCTTTCCTTCACAACACCAGCCAAACATGTATAATTTCAGTGGAGTATTTAAGTTTACATATATATGTATGTATACATATATACATACTAAATATAAATGTATAAATGTAAGATAAAACATAAATATAGTAACGTGTTTGTGTGTATGTGTGTACACGCACATGCTCTGTATGATCAGTTAAGAACATAGGATATTTCACCTTCTTTTTGGAGTATTTCTTAATTTAACTTTGTCATCGTGCATACTCAAAGGAAGCTAGCAAGAAACAACTGGAGTATTTAAGAAATGGAGAAGAGTAACAAAATTACTTGAGGAGTGAAGCGTACAAGTGAGGAAGAAAATAAAATGAACAAAAACACCTGTAAATCTAAACAGGTATTAATGATAAAATATGAGAAAACAATGGAAAGGAAAAGGGAAGACATAAGGCAATAACACTTTGTATTATATGAGCTGTTGAGAAAAAACATCTAAAGTTCAAAAAAACTAAATATAAAACTTGCAGTCTATTAATCTGAGAGCAAGGATTATAGATAGATCTGCAAAAGGAAATTTTTTTTTGGTTTCCATAAAAACTAGCTTGCCAAAGGAAAGAAAGTTGCCTTCTCAGTCATTCATATTAAATCTAACCTTGATAGAAAATAATAAGAGAGTTAGATGAATGGCTATGGATACTCTGCTTGATGTGATAGTTAAATAAAACCTTTATATACTTTAGCAAAATCTGCATTTTTAGAGTTACACTTTGGCAATACATTTCAATTCTTGACACATCTTCAACATTAATATAAATGAAACTTCGTTTTGAGTATCTACAGCAACCTTTCTTACTACAATATCTTGAAAATGGAATTCCTTTATGTCCAAATAAATATTTAAAATTGTTTGAATAGCATTAAAAATGTGAACTTAAGTTAATGCCTTGATGACTTTAGAACTACATTTCTTAAGGACTAGGACACAGCATTCTTCCTGTGTTGTTTATGGCATCCAACATCATTTAGTTTAGATAAGCAAATCAAGACTGATTGCCATGTAATCCAATGTAAAGAGTTGATTAGTGCTTTGAAAGAAATAGATCCATAAGTAAAAATTTTAAAGGGGGGAAGGAAGGAGGGAAGGAAGGAAGGGAGTCTTACCATACGATCCAAGATATCAACTGCACTCTTTAGCTTAATACTAGTTACATCCTCTAAAAACAATACCAGGTAAAGGCTATTTTATACTGGAAACATTTTTATGCTGCGATATATTAAGTCCCAATGTTAACAAACATAAAATAAACATAATTCCAGACATTTATCAGTAGTTTAAAAGAATATTAATATAAACCTCTACTTAATTACCATTTACTATGTTTGCATTTTGGTGGTTTGTTTGTAGAATTAAAGTTCTGCACAGAGTAGTTCAACAAAAAGAATATAACTTTTTAAATCTTCATTCTGGTGCTGGCATCTTTCTATACAATGAGTGTAACTATTACAGGTTACAAAATTTTCATGCTCCAAATTATCTGGGAAGTATATCACATAATTTATTTCTATCTTCTATAATCTATCTTCTTTACACTTAAAAAAAAACCAAACTAGGGTGAAAGTCACATTTCCTCAAAGATTTTTTATTTCATTAATTTCGTATAGTTGGCCAAGAAGTAAGTTTGTGTGATCTAGCCATTAAAAGGGAGTAATTATATTAAATGAATTTTGAAAGTTAGACATCTCCAGCTGTTAAATATAGAAAGATCTGGAAGATCTACTATGTTTGGTTAAATAAAAAGGAAGGAAATAAACATAGAAGGGTGGGAGAAAAATATTTATTATTCAATAGAAATAAACCCAGCTATACATTATGGTAAGTGTAGAGTACTTTGTGTGTACTTTTGATGTGTAAGTACTTTGATAAGTAGAGTAATCTTCTCTGTATAGTGAATGTGCATGGAGAGCTGTCAGTATTTTAAAGGAAGACATTCTCATGAGTGTATATAAACAGGGAAAACAGCTGAGTTCCTGGCAAATATTAGTTGCTCAATAAACATTTGAATAAAATAATGACATTGAATAATTAATTAATAAGAAAGTTCATTCTATTTCTAGAATGTTGAAATTTTACCATTAAAAATAATCATTATATCATTAATATGTAATGATATTAAGTCATTACATGATCATTATATGATATAAAAATATCATTATAAACAAATGCTGAATTTTTATCTACATTTAGTCTGCATCTGTATAGATGATCATATGAATTCTTTTCTCTATTAATTAACACAGAGAATTACTTTCATTGAATTGTGAAAGTTAAAATAACCTTGCATTTCTAGAACCCAACTTGGTCCTGATGTCATATACTTATGTATTGCTTCATTTAATTAACTAACATTTTGGTAATATTTCAGGTCTTGCTTTAAGACTTTTTGGCCTCATGTAGCAGACAGACCCAAGAGTGTCCCTCATGTTCATCCATTCTATAAACCCCTCCCTTTGAGCATGGGCAGGGGGTTTATAGAAGGGATGAATATGGGGCCTACCTTTGAGCATCACAGGGCTTGTGATTTGCTTCTAACTAAATAGAATATGAATGGCAAAGGTAATGGAGATCATAACCATCATTACACACGTATGTGTATATGTGCGTATACACACAAGCACTCACACACATACATGTATATATAGACATATATACCAATAATCACGTGATCTCGGAAGGAGACCCGGAGCTCCAGATCAGAATGCCACCTAGCCCACACCTTGATTGCAGCCAGTTAAAACTCTGAGCAGAGGACCCACCTAAGCTATCCTCAGACTTCTGACCCACAGAAACTGAGATAATAAGTGTGTTGCTTTAAGCCTCTTAGGTTGTGGTAATTTGTTACACAGCAATAGAAAAATAATACACCTCATAAAACGACTTGGGAAGTGCTTTTTCATTTTAATAGTATAATTCCTCCCTTAAATGATAACAGAATTCACAGGTGAAGCCATCTGGCCCTGGATTTTCCTTTGTGAGAGGATTTTTTAATTGATGATTCCATTTCTTTCATGTGAAGTATTATTTGCACTTTTTAATTTCTTGGGTTAACATGGTTAAGACGTGTTTTCCTAGGAATTTTCTCATTTCATCTACAGTTTCAAATTCATCAGCATAAATTGTGTTCAAAATAGCCTCATTATTTTGAACTTTACCAACCCACCAGAGAATTATCAGTTAATTTTTTAAAAACCAACGTTTAGCTTTGTTTATACTCTACTTAAATATTTTTACTTTATTAATTTTTCCTGCTAGCTTCATTTTTGCCTTCTTTCTCTATACCCTAGGTTTTATTTGCTCTTTTATTTCCTAGTTTCTTGAGATAATGCTTAGATCATTGATTTTTGGCCTTTATTTTTTCTAACATATAATAATGCTATAAATTTCTAAGCAGGGCTTTAACTACCTCCTAATATGTTTCAATATGTAGTACTCTAATATCACTAAATTCAACATTTTTTTCTTATTTTTAGTTTGAATTCTCTGACCAACGAGTTAATTAGAAGCATAGAGCATAATTTCCAAAAACTTAAGTACTTTGTATTTATCATTTTTTAATTTCATTTTTTGTATCAATTTCTAGCTGAATTCTGCTATTGTAAGAGAACATACTCTGTATGATTTCAATTCTTTGAAATTTGTTGAGTTTTCCTGTATGATCCACATTTGGTCAATTTTGGGAAATAAAATGCAAGATTCTCTATATATCACTGAGGACAAGCTTGTTTATCACGTTGCTCATATTATCATTATCCTTACAGATTTTATCTTCTTGTTCAGTCAGGTACTGAAAGAAGTGTTAAAATATTCCACCATGACATAGGGCATTTTTATTCTCCTTTTATTTCTGCTAACTTTTGTTCTCTATATTTTAAGTGTTTGTTATTAGGTACATAGCATTTAAAATTTCTACCTTCCTGGTATACCATTTTTTATATTTAAGTATCTCTTTTTATATTTACTATTTTTTATGAAAGACTACACTTTCTGATATTAATATAGCTGCACCTGCTTTATTTTGTTACCTAGTATTATATGGTATATCATTTATGTCATTTTAGTTTCAACCTTTATTTCCATATTTTAGATTTCTTTTATAAACTACACATAGTTTAAAAAAAATCATTCAGTCTTTATTTCACATTGACTAGTTTTTCCACTTATATTTAATACAATTACTTCCACTTATATTTAATACAATTACTTATATACATTTATTTAAAAGTTAAAATAATGATGTTGGTTGTAATGTCAAATTTTAGTGAATTTCCTGGCCTTTTAGAGAATGGTAATGTAAATTAAATGAAATCCAGTGTTTCTGGATATGAATACCAAGATTTTTAATTTTTTTTTTTTTTCAAAAAGCTTGTCCATAGAAGAAAAATAGTCACTCATGTGGATTACTCATTTTAATCTATGATGAAGAAAAGGAAAAATAGTAAAAATAACTAGCATTACCACAAAACTTTCCACCATACTCCAATAAAAATATAAATTGTTCCTATGAGTAAAATATAAGATATCTGGAGAATTTGTTATATAGCCAAAAGATGATTTTGCAACTTTCCAGGGACGTTGATGAACATTTTTAGCCAATATTAAATTTTTAATATTATAACTCTTCTACTTTTCCTATAATACTTATAATTTTATATTTCAACAACTTGAAATATCTTTTGAAAAATAATTTAATAGCCTATCATAAGGCATATTCCTATTATGTGGTATTCTTGAAACAACATAGATTTCAATTGAAAATAATAATTTTGCATAATAATAACTTTGTTATGAATATATAATCAGATTCCTTTTTAAAGTGCCTGTAGTGATTATAATTAATGTTAAGTGAAAAAAGAGAATATGCATGTAATTTCAGCATTCCCATTTTGCTGATTCATGTTTCCCTGAGTGTCCATTTGAAAAAGACAATGTAGTTACTGAAAGGTAGCTAGAATAAGTTGTTTTCCTTCCAGGTAAGTTCCTTCACATGGAGACACAAGTTCCTAGGTAGGGCTAGAGGACAAGTAAGCCTTAATGCTGCCTCCTCTGGAAGCCTAATGAGGAAATAGGGGAGCCACAGAAGTTTGCAGTTTCTTCATCCAACCTTTGATGAATACCAGTGGTAGAATGGGGCAAATCATCAGAAAACTAGCTCCTTTCTCATTTTGCCAAAGGAGGTAGTGCATCACCTCACTGGGATCCCTGGAAAAGCAACAGCAGCAGCCCTAAATCTGTGCAAATTCTACTGCCTCAGGATGTGCAGGAATGGCTCATCAGACCCTCCTTCTTAGAGGGCCAGCTGGGTGCAATCATGACTCTTTTCTGGAACGGCCAAATAAGAATTGGCCCATAGTCTAATCTCATTGAGGTTGAACAGGTGTTTAGCCATTAAGCTGCAGAGGCGCATGGAGGGTGTCTGGGGCTTCCTAGAAAAAAATAACTCACATATACTTTAAAAAAAATACCCCAAGACCAGGTTTAATTTTATACTCTAAACTTCAGCAATTAAATTTAAACTCATGTACTATAAATAAGTTGCAGTAGCCAGTTTTGTGAGTTGCTAAAGTCTATAGAGTTGAACTACTTTTGGATATGAGAGAAAGACCCTTCCATCCTTAATTCCTTCCATCCAAAATAAAGATTTTAATTTAATGCAAATTAGATCTTCAACATCTGGTTCAACATTCACCTCTCAAAACAAGTCTTCCAAAACAATAAAAATAAAATCCCCCCTAAACACACTTACTGTGATTATTTCCATATAACACAAAAGTATTTATCTATGTACCATTTTTTTACACTTATCAATCATGTTTTAAAAAGAAACAATTGCTACCCAGTTAGAGTGCAAAAATCTATAGCACTGAATTGATATCTTTCATTTTTTCTAAAGTCCCAGAATAGTACTGCATACACAATAGCATTACAAATATGTTTCCTAAATAAACTTTTATTCTTACTTTATATTTTTCACATTTTAATGAGCAATTACATGTATAAAGCTGTATTCATCCATCTGTCTTTCAGATAAACACCCTAAATTATAAGCATCTTTGATCAAGAATAAAAATAGTCCCACTTTATTATGTTGGATAAGAGCAGTCTAATTAGAAACCAGCCTCTTGTTTAGTCAAGAAACTAAAAAAGTCCCATTTTTTGTAGGAGAAAATACATATTAAAATTAAAAAAAAAAAAGAAATATATACGTTTATATATATTACATATATTTATATATATACTCAAATGTGCTTATATATCCTATATATAAATACACACACATATGTACAAATAAATTTATGTATAATAAAAATAAAGAGAAATAGAAAAGATAGGAAAAGAATAAAATACAAGTATTTACAATGTCTGTAATTGAAATTATATTACTATTTTCGACAGAATTGTAATAGGGATTTTGAGGAACAAAGATAGGTAAATTAAAATGATTCATATTAAACTTTATATGATCAGAAAACTGAGTATATATTAATATATAGTTCATTGTTTTATTATTAACAAAAATAATATATCTTTGCAATAATGCAAGTTCCTAATTTATTTTACTTATTATGTCCTTTTTCATTAACATATTGCTTTTCCCTCAAAAAAATTTCAAGTACCTTTATTCTTATAGATCGATTAGAAATTAACAGTAACAACTAAGACCCTTATTTCTAACACGAAGTTGTTTTGTTACTCTCAGCTTCCCAAATAACTTCTCCTATCCTGGAAAAATCATTTCTAAAATGTTTCTTAACACATTAATCACCAGTGAAACAATATGCTGAGAGATCTCAAAAGTGCTTCCACATTCAGTGTTATTCTAACCCAACTTTTGGATGTTAGTCTATAATTCATATCTCTTTGTTCACTTTCATATTAAACATGATTTAAATGTTTGAATATAGGAAATCATGTTCAAATGTGCCCTCTAAATAAGTAGTTTGTGTTGAAATACAGATGCTTAAATAGGTCTAATCAGTAATGCATTAATGAATAGGAAATTACCTAACATGGAAATCTTTTGGTATCATATATACAAAGCATTACATTTCTCTCACGATAAAATTCCTGCATACGAACTATTTTTCATTATTTTGGCTACATATTCATGACTTCAATATTTTAAGTACCTATTCTGACTAGTTAAAAATATTGATAAGTTAAATAATTAAAATGAAGTTACTGATTCCTTTCTTCCCTATCCCCTATCCACACCGGCACATAGGAAGCAAATATTTGATTCAGTTGTTATGTGTATATATTCCAACTCTAAGGGATACACATTAATTTCCTTCTCCCCTTGCCTTTCATATATTCCATGGAATTGCCTGCTGATATAGCTGTTGAATAAATATCTAAACACAGAGATAACACTGCCTTCTTCTATGAGTCATTCCTTTGGGTCCACTCCCATTTGGCTTAGGAGAAGGACACGCTTCTCTTCTTCATGAGAGTAAAAACCCTGCATTACTTCTTACCAGCTGAAATTCTGCTAATGAGTCCTTTCTGGTTTTCACTTAGAGAGGCTAAAGGTGGTGATTCACAGTGGCAGGACTGATACTACTGTAATTATTAACTAGTAAGTCTGTGGTATGTTTAGCACTCCTCCATGAAATGCGGAGATGCTTATCACCAATGGTACTAAGCTTTGAGGCTCTAAGTAAAATTTTGAATCAACAATGGAAGTTCCACTTCACATCTTTTACTTTCTTATTTATTGAAATTTTCAATACTTGATTTCCATTTGTTCCATCTGAAGACCTATTAAATTCCTCTTCTTCATTCATTTGTTCGTTGGAGTGTAGTTATAAACCAGGCAGAAATTTCTGCTTTCAAAGGGATTATATTTAATGATATTAAACAAGATAAATAAGATATTCAGTACCCAAATATATCCTTATGATTTTTGCACTGATGTTATTTTTCCCAGTGGCCAATATTTGTAGTTATCCTTGAGTCCTATTTCTTTTCCCACCAGAAGATTCTATTAATACTGCCTTTGTAAGGTTTTTATTCTCTGCTATTTTAATTCTTGCTACCACTACCATAATCTGAAGTACACTCGTGTAATCTCATTCCAGAATTATTATAACAGCCTCAATCCCTTTCTCCATAAGGTATTCTGCTAGAGTTATTATCAATACATTGAGCACACAAATATGATCATATAAATCATGTGTTTGAGAGTATTTGTTCTTATTCATTCAGCAAATATACATTGAGGAACTCACATGACAGTATTATTCTAGACCTTTGGAATATAATAGTGAACAAAAGAGACAATGCCTCTAACTACATGGAGTTTATATTATAGTAGAGGAAAACAAACAATAAACACATAGGGGCAGAGAAAAGAATATTGGATGATCTTTCTGATAAATTAGCATTTGAACAAAGACCCAAGAAAAGTGAGAGAGTAGGTTTGGGGGCTATCTGTGGAGACAGTATGGTAAGCAGAAGGAATAATAGCAACAGCATACCCAGGTACAGGGATAGCAAATTGGAATGAACTATGGGAAGGAAGGTATGAGATGAGTTCCTAGAGGAATTGTAAGGTGAGAAGTCATGAAGCGTCTTAGAAACCACTCCATAGGCTTTGGGGATTTTATTCTGATGGGAAGCCAACAATGATTTAAGCCTTGATGTGACATGATCTGACTCATATTTTAAGAAATTTATCCTGCTTGGTTCACTGAAAAAGGACATATGAAAAGGATGGTGGTTCTGATCAAGGTGGTAATTTTGTAGGGGTCTTTCTGAAAATTGGGTAAATTTTCAAAAAATTATGAAGACAGAACTCATAGGATGACTCTAAGGTTTTAACTTTGGAAATAGTAGCATGAAATAGCCATTAATTGATAGGTGGGAAACTGCAGGAGGTTTGTGGAGAGTGACAGAGAAGACCAGAAGCTCAGTTTTTAATTTGTTATGCTTTAAATTCATATTGGATATACAAGTAGACATGTCAAATATTAGTTGGATATACAAGTCTGAAGTTCAGGGGAGTGATCCAGTCTAGAGATGTAAATTATTCAGTTATCAGTGTGTAGATGGCACTTAAACTGTAAAACAGGCTAGGATTATCAAGGGAGTAAATATAGGTAGAAAAGACTGCAGGGTCCACATAGATAATCCATCCAACTGGTCTCTCAGTTCCTTGATGTCACCAGTTTCAATGAGCTTCATTCCCTCTGTACTTCATCCATTTCCATGACCACAACTTGGGTCTTACCAGCACCTGGGAATGTTTTGGTCCTAAAATGCTTAAATCAAGCATTTTACTCTCTCACCACAATTCTGTATCCCTCTTCCTACACCCTGTTTTCAAATTTATTGAGACCCTGAATACTCTGCTTCATCAATCCCTTCCTACCTTCACTGAAATTCTTATTCAGCTTAGACTTTATGACATTCTTGTTAATATTCTCAATTATCTTGCTCCATTGGCCTTCCACAGTAATTGACTGGCAGAACCACAACCTGAAATCAAAATGACTGTAGGCATCCCCCCTCCCATACCTGAGCTACAGAGTACTGTTGGAGGAAAAGAAAACACACCTTTGAGTTTATTTATAACCGCTACAAATTCACTGCCTACAAGTGTACCCCGACACTTTCCACTAATCCATCTATGGTCTACCTAATTCTCCCACAATCCATAATGGCTAGATACATCTTCTCTATATTCCTGAAATATCTTAACCCATCATCTCCCCACTACTGTCAGCTAATTAGGTCTTTTTAACTTTGTGGGGAAAATAGAAACCATTAAATGGAAACTCTCGCAACTTTGTAAGATCCCCACCTACAAAAATGTTTGCATCAGTTTCCATTCTTTTCTTCTACTTCCATTTCACTTTTGAAGCGACATTTCTCTTTCTATGTAACATGCTCTGGAGTCCATCTTTTTCTGCTTCATCCAATGACCTATTAATTAACTTCTCTTTCCTCAGTAAATTCTTTTCCCTCTCTATGTGCTTTCCATATGCTTCAACACACTCAAATTTTCTCTCCTTAAAATAATTGTCTCTCAGCCTCATCGCTTATGTTGGCTATTATTTCTTTTCACTTCCTTCATAATTAAACACTTAGAAATTGTTTCCTTAGCCACTGAATCCAATTCTCATCTTCCATTCAATTTCTTAGGCCACTGGAAACTTGATTCTACCTGAATTACTCCACTAAAATTATTCTCACCTAGACCACCCTTTATCCTCTTGTTGCTAAATTTCAGTGGGGCACGCTGTTCTTGAACTCTCAACATCCTGAAACTGCTAATAACCCTTTTCACCACCCTCTCTTGACCTTGGCATTCATGATTACAAACTTTCCTGGTATTCTTTCCTGTAACCAACCTGTTTTATCTTTTTTGAGGAATACTCTTCCTCTTAATTTTCCCTTTCCCTTTCCTCTGACCTTTAAATGCTTTTCTTCCTCAGGGCCTTATTCTGAACTCTTATCTTCTCATTCAGAATACATTTTTTTGGAATGATTTCATCAGCTCCAACAGTGTCAATTAACTATTCTACATGTTCAAATTAATGGCTATAAATGACATCTGACCTTTAAATTCCAAAATCATTCATATATTCCCAACTCTGTCACCTCAATTTAATGTGTCCAAAACTGAACTCAATATCCCCCCTCCAGAAATGCTCTACCTCATGGGATTCTTGTCTCTGTGTATGGTACCTTTATCCACTCAATTGCCAAATCAGAAAGTTCAAAATCATCCTTGACTCTTCAATAAGTTTTATTCTCCTTCCTCCAAACAACCACCTATTCTTGTGTGTTCACTAAGTCCTTAATAGCTCATGAATCAGTTTATTCCTCTCCATTCTCACTGTCACTTGACAGGCTCATACTAAAAACTTATTGTTTTAAACAAAATAAAATGTTGACTTTCTCCTGATATATTGCCTCAATTAGTTTTATAATGTAGTAGGACAGACAAAAAAAAAATCACCATTATCATTTTTGTCATCCCTCCTTTGGATGACTGCAAGAGCCTTGTTCAATGGTTTTCCTGCTTAGTCGTTTCTCTAAATCACTCTCCACTAGAGTCAGAAAAATGTTTCTGAAGGACAGAGCTGATTAAGTGACTCTCCTGTTTAAAGACTTTAATGGGTCCTCATGTTCTTTAGTATAGAGTACAATTTTTTTCCATGAAATTTCTTACTTCTTGCTCTGGATTAATCTTTTACCTTCTATCTCACCACTACCTCCCATCCTTCAGCTTATTTCCTACTCTAGCCACTCTAAGTTATTTTCTAATTTTTAACTTATGCATATAGTATTTCCTTATTTAAAATTCCATGTTCCACCTTTCTCAGTTGGCAAACTTCAACTCATTCTACAATTAGACATTATTTTCTTTTATTTGCCCTCCTTGATCCTCCAGCCCCTTTTTACTCCCATCAATTGGATTATGTGATCCTCTTATTTTCATTTCATCCTGTGCTTACATTATATTGTAATGTTTTTACCAACCTGTCTACTCCACTATATTGTAAGATTCTGAAATAAGAAACTGTGAATTGTTTACCACTGTATTTCCAAAACCTAAACAAAGGTCTAGCACACAGCATACACTCAAATATACACTGAATTCTGACTAAACAAATACGAGAATGAAAGTTAGTAATATAGCAATATAACATTCAGGCTGAAATAAATTAAATTAGATAACAATTCAGACTCACATTTTTTATTCCCTTATCTTTTGAAGCAAGTGAGTAGAATATTGGCATTTTTTGAATAATCAAATTAAGATCAGTTCTGGAGACTTCAAAATTTTAATGCTATCTAAAAGATGAAAAATATATAACCTGGTGTAAATAGCACCCTCAGGAAATTGAATTTGTTTTAAATTCTGTGGAGTGTTTACTCAAATTGCTAAGAACCATCAGGAAGACCATTAAAATGAGAACAGAAAGTACAAAAACATGGAATGTACAATTCTGCTTCCTCAGTGGGGAAAGAATTAATAGAGCTGGAGAATGTTCAGGACAGTGTGCATATCAAGCCCAAGGATACCAATTAGATGCATATTCACTTATTCATCACACTCTAGAAATAAAGAGAACCATTAGCATTTGAATAAAGGAAACTTAGAACAATTAAAATACTAAGTTGTGTAGGAAGCAAATTTATAGATCTTATCACTCCGGGGTAACAAATAGAAAGAAAAACAAGGGAGGAACTGAATAGCCCCAGTGGCATTCTTGCTGTAAATCCTGGGTAAGGCAATGAGGTGGACTTGATTCAAACACTGATAATAGAACTCTGATCTATCAAGACACTTCGACACTTGACCAGTGTGTTCAGGAATTTGTTTCGTATAGTCTAGGGTTTGTCCCACATTACTCTTTATTAGATTTTGTCCATATTAACCCTCAAAAAGAATCAGAAATAATAGGAAAGTAAGCAGCTAGTTTATATCAGTTTATAAATAATCAGAAAGTTTCTTAAACCAAATGACAGAGAAACTCCCCTCATTGTATACATAAGTCTGCTTGGATCTATATCACGAAACTTAACTTTTGTGGCCAAGCCAGCCGAGCTACTAAATCCCACCTGCAGACTTAGACCTAGCTCGCAGTCTGGGACAAATCCTGGCTCCAGGCTGAGGGTTGGCCAACACCTCTATGTCACTGGCTCATGGGCTCAAAACAGGACAGTGATCTGTCACACTACTGGTAGCACATGGACCTGCATATTCACAGCTCTGCAGATACCAGGTTCAGCTGGTATAGCAGTATAATTATTCATGCTTTATACCTGTTTTTCAGCATCCAAAATCCCCTTGGCTATCAGAAACTGAGTTACCTAGACCTTACCCTGGCCTTCCTAATGGCCGGCCTGATGACCTGACAACTTGATAATGAGGGATATCCGTGACACCTTACATTTCACAAGCTTTTCATTTTTAATAATGTTAATATTTTAAATTTAAAACACTATAGCAAAATGGTATATTAAAAAAAGCACTTAATAATGATATTTTACCCTTTAGATTTTAATTATCTATTTCCTTCTTTTTATTTTTATATGTAAATATATGCTATGTTTTTACACTGGAGGTTAATCTGTGATCTAATTTTTGTGAATGAAAAATATATGCAGAATGTAGAATATCTTTGATACAAATTTTCAAAGACAATTTTAAGTTAACATAAGGGACAATATTTTTCTTAATGATAGAAGGGTTTATTTTCTAAGATAACTATGTGATTTAGAAAAATCTGCAAGTTCTATTTGCAGCAGCAACTGATTTCCAGTTTACAAATTTAAAAACATACTTTTTGAAATTCTTTTCAGAAGAAAGCCATTATAAAACTCTTGAATTGCCCCTGAAAATAATGAATGAGTGATTCTCTCTTTCATTATTAGCATTAAAACTGAGACTTCTTGAATTTTCAAAAAACCTATTTAACATTTATTGTTAAAAATATTAATGCAAACTATACTCCTGGAGTTACTCAAATTTATTCTTACCAGATATGCAAAGTTATTTATAATGACATTTGCAAATTTGACACAACTTTTTATACATGCTTACTATTTGAAAAAATGCAAAATTCACTTTTTTCTAATGCTTCAGAAATAATATTTATATCTACCCACAGAAAATTTTTCAATTTTTAAATATACCATTTATATTTAAAGATGTATCTGATATTTCTATTATACTGGTAAAGAAATTACTCCACAGCTACATATCCTTGTAAGAGACCATTCATTCAACACTTTATATATTCTGTTCAATGAGAAAAAATTATAGGAACTTGAATTTCTTACCAATGAAAATTTCATCATAGAATGGGTTTAGTAATACACTGTCAACATTTATAAAAAAGACACAACTTTAGAAATGGATAATGAATAATAGTATTCAGATAATCTATTATAAAAGCCTTTTTTTAAAGAAAGAAAAAGTAATATGAAACTTCAAATGGACTTAGGTTATGTATAATTTAATCTGACTTTCAGTTTTCTAACCTGGGGGCAAAAACAATAGCTTAATTCAAAGCCTTATTCTTAAATGACTGAAGCAACTCTAGACACCATTATCATTTTACCTTCATACTTGGACTACTTTATATAAGCTTTATAGAGGATTAAAAAGTGATTTTATTACCTAGCTCTTGGTAATATCCTCTCAATATCTCTTTAACAATGGGAAACACTAAATGTATGTATACTGTTAACACCCTAGATTGTCTAAGCTAGGGTGTTAACAGTATACATACATTTATGTACTCTGACATTTGTGTGATGTTTTCCACTCTACAAGAAGTTATAAAGTAAGCACTACCATTGAATTTCAGAAAATGTAGGTAGCAGTATAAAATACCCATCATCATGGTAAGGGATGGCCAAGAGAGGACCTATATCTTCATAATATTATAAATTATGTCCAAAGGAAAAAAGACACACATATATGTAGTATAAAAATACAAATACACAGTTCACTTTTAGCTTTTGGGAATGAAGTTGATTAAGTTTGCCTTTAGGTCACCATTTTTCCTTTCTGTGACCTTTTTCCCCTGTAAGGGGCTTCTTTCAGTAACTAGGATTTATGCTGACTCAATCTTCCATGTTTAGAAACTTGCTTTCTTGAAAGGATATGATAAACTAATTTATTTTAACATGTAAATAGCAGGTAAGAGTTTTATGGTCACATGCAGAAGAGAGGTGTTTAGTTTAGTTTTGAACAAGGGACAAATCCTCTTAAAACCAACCTATCTCTAATCGCAGAATTCTTTCAGGAATCAGTGAACAGTGAGGGAGGTATTTTAAAGGAAATGGATTTATTCTTCTAATAAAGGTTGAATGCTATGCACAAACATAACACAAAGCAGCAGGATGAAATTACATCACATAAGCAGTCACCTACACTACTACACTGACTTACATTTCATCTTGTCTTATGCTGCAGTATAATAGGTTCAAGGACTAAATATAAGCAGCTATCTGAAGACAGTACATTTTTTTCCCTGCATAAATTTAGACAATGAAAACAAAAGGAAGGGAAAGGACTAAAATATGTTGTTTAGCCTACTTTAGGAGCATTATGAAGATTAGACAACATCATGAGACACATGAGAGTGAGAGAAAGAGCTACAATTGAAAGTTATCTTTTTAACATTTCAGTGGTGTCTTAAAGTAATTATATACTTCAGCTAGATGCCTAGATGAAGTATAGCTAAAAATTGACAACACAGGATTCTGTGTGTTCCACATTAAACCTCACAGTGCTAAGTGAAAAGCAAGCAGTGATACAAATTTATGCATTGGCTGTTTGTTGAAATAAATTGAATTTTATTACTTTAGATATACACCATGAACTCATGTTTGTGCCTCAAGCGTGAAATCACAGGAATGTTGTTTTACTCAATGTTTTCTGAAATCAGACATCACAGAAAGGACTACAATATTCCAATACTAGACTATCAATCTCTTGTTATTGCCTAAAAATGACAATCTTTTAAAACTTTCAAGCACTTTCTCCAATTTTCTAGAAGCTTCCTGGGTAAAGCAGGAAAGAAACAGCAATATCAAGAATCAATACTGTGAAAAAAATGGGCTAAAATAATTTTTTCTCAGTAACTAGAAAGTATATTGCAACTGAAATCATACACTTATTTACAATGGTAAACTCTCAAGTTCCAAAAAGTTTTAACTTTTTGTAGCCCGTTAGTAGGACATAAGATGTTTACACATACTAATGAAGCTTTTATTCTTATTTTTAGAATCAATGTATGGAGATGAATTTTATGAGTATTAAAACTTTTTAAAACACTAAATGACACCTCAGAGCAAGTTCACATTTTTGTATTAGTTACAGCAATAGCTATAAAGTTTTGAAAGAAACTATTTCAAAAAGTTACCTGTATGACAAATTGTATACAAGTAACTCTGATGATCTGGTATGTACATAATTCATTTCGTCAATAGTTAAATTTAATGAAGAATCTAACTTACCGGTGGATCAGCCCCCTTAGAACCAGTCAGCCCTCCTGTTAGGGATTCGATATCCTGAAAAGGGGAGAGGTGTCGATTGTAAAATGCTACTCAACAGCATGGAGAATTTCCCAGTCCCACAGTGTAATATTTTCTTTAGCTACAAAGTTAGGGCACTCAGCTATATATTTTTTTTGTTTTGAGACAATCTTACACACTGTAATGCTATATATACCAATTGTCGTATCTAAAAATCTAGATATTTTCTCCAACTCTGTATAATCTGTAAATAGAAAAAAATACAAACAGACTAATTATTCTTGAAATATGTAAAGAAAATGGCTCTAGGTGGGAAAGCAGATGTTTCATTCTCTAAGAAGCTGAAGTGACGGCAGAATAGAAAAAAAGAAAATTTAATGAAACTGCAATTTAACATATTATTTGCAAATATTGAACCCATGGAAAATGCTTAAACTCCAAAAAAATCTAATTATCTACAGTTCACTCTATTACTATACATAGAAGATGAAAATACAAACAGATATGGACAGATTAGCTATTCTTTTATAAGGATTGATTTCTAATCTTAAATCGGTAACCACAGTAGATCATGCCTGAGAAATGATTACAATTGACAAAGGTATCACAAATGAAGAAATGGGTGATGCTGTGACAAACTCGAGAGCAAGTGCGCTGTTTTAGGAACAACTAGAGCTCAGCCTTATCAGTTGTATGGCTTTGGTCACAGGGTTACTAATCATATGGCTTTTTCAAAAGTAGCTAGAATTTTAGGTTTTTAAGTAAAATCTCTCAGGACTTTAATGTTTGCAACTGTTTTAATTTTTAAACCATCCCCCCACTCCTCCCAAATGAAAAAACAAAACAACAACAACAAAAAAACTGTCTGCTCATAGGTAGATGAATAGGAGTTTGGGGTTAAATTGATAAGTTACAGTTTTTGCTAAAAAGTTTCTTTCTTGTGACCCTGGTACTTGTTATCTGTTTGCATCTAGTTGAATGGATAGGTTTGAGGAACCTGGGGAAATGTATAGCAGTAAAAAATCAAAGATGAAAGAAAGATAATTCAGTGAAGATAGAAGGAAAAGAAATTTAAATATCTATGATCAGAGAAACAGCCAACACCTGGATATCATTAAGAATACATGTTACTAGACTGGGGCTGGTGGCGTGAACACAGCCTGAAGGGGTTAGCGCACCACAGCTGGCTGGGAGGGAGACCGGGAAAAAGTCTGCAGCTGCCAAAGAGGCAAGAGACTTTTTCTTGCCTCTTTATTTCGTGGCGCGCAAGGAGAGGGGATTCAGAGCGCCGCCTAAACGAACTCCAGAGAAGGGCGCGAGCCGCGGCTATCAGCGCAGACTCCATAGCAACAGGGGCGCAGAGGAAAAAACGGAGAGACTCCCGCACAGAGGCTCAGCGCCGAGCAGCGCTCACCAGCCCGAGAGGCTTGTCTGCTCACCCGCCGGGGGGGGCGGGGCTGGGAGCTGAGGCTCGGCTTCGGTCGGATCGCAGGGAGAGGACTGGGGTTGGCGGCGTGAACACAGCCTGAAGGGGTTAGCGCACCACAGCTGGCCGGGAGGGAGACCGGGAAAAGGTCTGCAGCTGCCGAAGAGACAAGAGACTTTTTCTTGCCTCTTTGTTTCGCTGTGCGCAAGGAGAGGGGATTCAGAGCGCTGCCTAAACGAACTCCAGAGAAGGGCGCGAGCCGCAGCGATCAGCGCGGACCCCAGAGACGGGCGTGAGACGCTGAGGCTGCTGCTGCCGCCTCCAAAAAGCCTGTGTGCGAGCACAGGTCACTCTCCACACCGCCCCTCCCAGGAGCCCGTGCAGCCCGCCACTGCCAGGGTCCCGTGATCCGGGGACAAGTTCCCCGGGAGAACACACGGCGCACCTCAGGCTGCTGCGACGTCACGCCGGCGTCTGACGCCGCAGGCTCGCCCTGCCTCCTCTGCACCCCTCCCTCCCCGCGGCCTGGGTGAGCCAGAGCCCCCGAAGCAGCTGCTCCTTTAACCCCGTCCTGTCTGGGCGGGGAATAGATGCCCTCAGGCGACCTACACGCAGAGGCGGGTCCAAATCCAAAGCTGAACCCCAGGAGCTGTGCGAACAGGGAAGAGAAGGGGAAATCTCTCCCAGCAGCCTCAGAAGCAGCGGATTAAAACTCCACAAACAACTTGATGTGCCTGCATCTGTTGAATACCTGAATAGACAACGAATCATCCCAAATTCAGGAGGTGGACTTTGGGAGCAGGATATATTAATTTTTCCCCTTTTCCTTTTTTTTGTGAGCATATATGTATATGCTTCTGGGTGAGATTTTGTCTGTATAGCTTTGCTTTACAATAGCTTTATTTTACTTCACTATATTATAGCCAATTTCTTTCTTTCTTTCTATTTTTTCTCCCTTTTACTCTGAGCCGTGTGGACGAAAGGCTCTTGGTGCTCCAGCCAGGCATCAGGGCCGTGCCTCTGAGGTGGGAGAGCCAACTTCAGGACACTGGTCCACAAGAGACCTCCCAGCTCCACGTAATACCAAACGGCAAAAATCTCTCAGAGATCTCCATCTCAACATCAAGACCCAGCTTCACTCAACGACCAGCAAGCTACAGTGCTGGACACCCTATGCCAAACAACTAGCAAGACAGGAACACAGCCCCATCCATTAGCAGAGAGGCTGCCTAAAATCATAATAAGGCCACAGACACCCCAAAATACACCACCAGACGTGGACGTGCCCACCAGAAAGACAAGATCCAGCCTCATCCACCAGAGCTCAGGCACTAGTTCCCTCCACCAGGAAGCCTACACAACCCACTGAACCAACCTTAGCCACTGGGGACAGATACCAAAAACAACGGGAACTACAAACCTGCAGCCTGTGAAAAGGAGACCCCAAACACAGTAAGATAAGCAAAATGAGACAACAGAAAAACACACAGCAGATGAAGGAGCAGGGTCAAAATACACCAGACTTAACAAATGAAGAGGAAATAGGTAGTCTACCTGAAAAAGAATTCAGAATAATGATAGTAAAGATGATCCAAAATCTTGGAAATAGAATAGACAAAATGCAAGAAACATTTAACAAGGACGTAGAAGAACTAAAGAGGAACCAAGCAACGATGAAAAACACAATAAATGAAATTAAAAATACTCTAGATGGGATCAATAGCAGAATAACTGAGGCAGAAGAAAGGATAAGTGACCTGGAAGATAAAATGGTGGAAATAACTACTGCAGAGCAGGATAAAGAAAAAAGAATGAAAAGAACTGAGGACAGTCTCAGAGACCTCTGGGACAACATTAAACGCACCAACATTCGAATTATAGGGGTCCCAGAAGAAGAAGAGAAAAAGAAAGGGACTGAGAAAATATTTGAAGAGATTATAGTTGAAAACTTCCCTAATATGGGAAAGGAAATAGTTAATCAAGTCCTGGAAGCACAGAGAGTCCCATACAGGATAAACCCAAGGAGAAACACGCCAAGACACATACTAATCAAACTGTCAAAAATTAAATATAAGGAAAACATATTAAAGGCAGCAAGGGAAAAAAAACAAATAACCCACAAGGGAATCCCCATAAGGTTAACATCTGATCTTTCAGCAGAAACTCTGCAAGCCAGAAGGGAGTGGCAGGATATACTTAAAGTGATGAAGGAGAAAAGCCTACAACCAAGATTACTCTACCCAGCAAGGATCTCATTCAGATTCGATGGAGAAATTAAAACCTTTACAGACAAGCAAAAGCTGAGAGAGTACAGCACCACCAAACCAGCTTTACAACAAATGCTAAAGGAACTTCTCTAAGCAAGAAACACAAGAGAAGGAAAACACCTACAATAACAAACCCAAAACATTTAAGAAAATGGGAATAGGAACATACATATCGATAATTATCTTGAATGTAAATGGATTAAATGCTCCCACCAAAAGACACAGGCTGGCTGAATGGATACAAAAACAAGACCCATATATATGCTGTCTACAAGAGACCCACTTCAGACCTAGAGACACATACAGACTGAAAGTGAGGGGATGGAAAAAGATATTCCATGCAAATGGAAATCAAAAGAAAGCTGGAGTAGCAATTCTCATATCAGACAAAATAGACTTTAAAATAAAGACTATTACAAGAGACAAAGAAGGACACTATATAATGATCAAGGGATTGATCCAAGAGGAAGGTATAACAATTGTAAATATTTATGCACCCAACATAGGAGCACCTCAATACATAAGGCAAATACTAACAGCCATAAAAGGGGAAATCGACAGCAACACAATCATAGTAGGGGACTTTAACACCCCACTTTCACCAATGGACAGATCATCCAAAATGAAAATAAATAAGGAAACACAAGCTTTGAATGATACATTAAACAAGATGGACTTAATTGATATTTATAGGACATTCCACCCAAAAACAACAGAATACACATTTTTCTCAAGTGCTCATGGAACATTCTCCAGGATAGATCATATCTTGGGTCACAAATCAAGCCTTGGTAAATTTAAGAAAATTGAAATCGTATCAAGTATCTTTTCCGACCACAACGCTATGAGACTAGATATCAATTACAGGAAAAGATCTGTAAAAAATACAAACACATGGAGGCTACACAATACCTTACTTAATAACGAAGTGATTACTGAAGAAATCAAAGGGGAAATCAAAAAATACCTAGAAACAAATGACAATGGAGATACGACGACCCAAAACCTATGGGACGCAGCAAAAGCAGTGCTAAGAGGGAAGTTTATAGCAATACAAGCCTACCTCAAGAAACAGGAAACATCTCGAATAAACAACCTAACCTTGCACCTAAAGCAATTAGAGAAAGAAGAACAAAAAAACCCCAAAGCCAGCAGAAGGAAAGAAATTATAAAGATCAGGTCAGAAATAAATGAAAAAGAAATGAAGGAAACAATAGCAAAAATCAATGAAACTAAAAGCTGGTTCTTTGAGAAGATAAACAAAATTGATAAACCATTAGCCAGACTCATCAAGAGAAAAAGGGAGAAGACTCAGATCAATAGAATTAGAAATGAAAAAGGAGAAGTAACCACTGACACTGCAGAAATACAAAAGATCATGAGAAATTACTACAAGCAACTCTATGCCAATAAAATGGACAACCTGGAAGAAATGGACAAATTCTTAGAAATGCACAAACTGCCGAGACTGAACCAGGAAGAAATAGAAAATATGAACAGACCAATCACAAGCACTGAAATTGAAACTGTGATTAAAAACCTTCCAACAAACAAAAGCCCAGGACCAGATGGCTTCACAGGTGAATTCTATCAAACATTTAGAGAAGAGCTAACACCTATCCTTCTCAAAGTCTTCCAAAAAATTGCAGAGGGAGGAACACTCCCAAACTCATTCTACGAGGCCACCATCACCCTGATACCAAAACCAGACAAAGATGTCACAAAGAAAGAAAACTACAGGCCAATATCACTGATGAACATAGATGCAAAAATCCTCAACAAAATACTAGCAAACAGAATCCAACAGCACATTAAAAGGATCATACACCATGATCAAGTGGGGTTTATCCCAGGAATGCAAGGATTCTTCAAGATACGCAAATCAATCAATGTGATACACCATATTAACAAATTGAAGGAGAAAAACCATATGATCATCTCAATAGATGCAGAGAAAGCTTTCGACAAAATTCAACACCCATTTATGATAAAAGCCCTGCAGAAAGTAGGCACAGAGGGAACTTTCCTCAACATAATAAAGGCCATATATGACAAACCCACAGCCAACATTGTCCTCAATGGTGAAAAACTGAAACCATTTCCACTAAGATCAGGAACAAGACAAGGTTGCCCACTCTCACCACTATTATTCAACATAGTTTTGGAAGTGTTAGCCACAGCAATCAGAGAAGACAAAGAAATAAAAGGAATCCAAATCGGAAAAGAAGAAGTAAAGCTGTCACTATTTGCAGATGACATGATACTATACATAGAGAATCCTAAAGATGCTACCAGAAAACTCCTAGAGCTAATCAATGAATTTGGTAAAGTAGCAGGATATAAAATTAATGCACAGAAATCTCTTGCATTTCTATACGCTAATGATGAAAAATCTGAAAGTGAAATTAAGAAAACACTCCCGTTTACCATTGCAAGAAAAAGAATAAAATATCTAGGAATAAACCTACCTAAGGAGACAAAAGACCTGTATGCAGAAAATTATAAGACACTGATGAAAGAAATTAAAGATGATACAAATAGATGGAGAGATATACCATGTTCCTGGATTGGAAGAATCAACATTGTGAAAATGACTCTACTACCCAAAGCAATCTACAGATTCAATGCAATCCCTATCAAACTACCACTGGCATTTTTCACAGAACTAGAACAAAAAATTTCACAATTTGTATGGAAACACATAAGACCCCGAATAGCCAAAGCAAACTTGAGAACGAAAAATGGAGCTGGGGGAATCAGGCTCCCTGACTTCAGACTATATTACAAAGCTTCAGTAATCAAGACAGTTTGGTACTGGCACAAAAACAGAAACATAGATCAATGGAACAGGATAGAAAGCCCAGAGATAAACCCACACACATATGGTCACCTTATCTTTGATAAAGGAGGCAAGCATATACAGTGGAGAAAAGACAGCCTCTTCAATAAGTGGTGCTGGGAAAATTGGACAGGTACATGTAAAAGTATGAAATTAGAACACTCCCTGACACCATGCACAAAAATAAACTCAAAATGGATTAAAGACCTAAGTGTAAGGGCAGACACTATCAAACTCTTAGAGGAAAACATAGGCAGAACACTCTATGACATACATCACAGCAAGATTCTTTTTGACCCAGCTCCCAGAGAAATGGAAATAAGAACACAAATAAACAAATGGGACCTAATGAAACTTAAAAGCTTTTGCACAGCAAAGGAAACCATAAACAAGACCAAAAGACAACCATCAGAATGGGAGAAAATATTTGCAAATGAAGCAACTGACAAAGGATTAATCTCCAAGATTTACAAGCAGCTCATGCAGCTCAATAACAAAAAAACGAACAACCCAATCCAAAAATGGGCAGAAGACCTAAATAGACATTTCTCCAAAGAAGATATACAGATGGCCTACAGACACATGAAAGAATGCTCAACATCATTAATCATTAGAGAAATGCAAATCAAAACTACAATGAGATATCATCTCACACCGGTCAGAATGGCCATCATCAAAAAATCTAGAAACAATAAATGCTGGAGAGGGTGTGGAGGAAAGGGAACACTCTTGCACTGTTGGTGGGAATGTAAATTGATACAGCCACTATGGAGAACAGTATGGAGGTTCCTTAAAAAACTACAAATAGAACTACCATATGACCCAGCAATCCCACTACTGGGCATATACCCTGAGAAAACCATAGGTCAAAAAGAGTCATGGGGCTTCCTTGGTGGCGCAGTGGTTGAGAATCTGCCTGCCAATGCAGGGGACATGGGTTCGGGCCCTGGTCTGGGAAGATCCCACATGCCGCGGAGCAACTAGGCCCCGTGAGCCACAGCTACTGAGCCTGCGCGTCTGGAGCCTGTGCTCCGCAACAAGAGAGGCCGCGATAGTGAGAGGCCCGCGCACCGCGATGAAGAGTGGCCCCCACTTGCCGCAACTAGACAAAGCCCTCACACAGAAACGAAGACCCAACACAGCCAAAAATAAATAAATAAATAAATAAATAATAAATAAATAAAAATAAAAAAAATAAGGGAGAGTGAAAGCATCCTCTCTCTTTAAAAAAAAAAGAGTCATGTACCAAAATGTTCATTGCAGCTCTATTTACAATAGCCAGGACATGGAAGCAACCTAAATGTCCATCGACAGATGAATGCATAAAGAAGATGTGGCACATATATACAATGGAATATTACTCAGCCATAAAAAGAAATGAAATGGAGGTATTTGTAATGAGGTGGATGGAGTTAGAGTCTGTCATACAGAGTGAAGTAAGTCAGAAAGAGAAAAACAAATACAGTATGCTAACACATATATACGGAATCTAAGGGAAAAAAAAAAAAAAGGCCATGAAGAACCTAGTGGCAAGACGGGAATAAAGACACAGACCTACTAGAGAATGGACTTGAGGATATGGGGAGGGGGTGGGGTGAGATGTGACAGGGTAAGAGAGTGTCATGGACATATATACACTACCAAATGTAAAATAGATAACTAGTGGGAAGCAGCCGCATAGCACAGGGAGATCAGCTCGGTGCTTTGTGACCACCTAAAGGGGTGGGATGGGGAGGGTGGGAGGGAGGGAGATGCAAGAGGGAAGAGAAATGGGAACATATTGTATATGTATAACTGATTCACTTTGTTATAAAGCAGAAGCTAACACACCATTGTAAGGCAATTATACTTCAATAAAGATGTTTAAAAAAAAAAAAAAAAGAATACATGTTACTAATTCACTTGGGACTCAATTACATCATTTCACTGGTATCTCAAAAATGGGGAATCTTAACAATAAACATGGGACTCTAATGAGCATGTGAAGGAAACATTAAAGGCAGGGCAGAGAAGAAGGAAGGGATGGTGTGGTGAAAGTTCCCATCTGAAGGAGCTGACTTTGAACAGGAACTCGATGAGTGATGAACTTCTGCATGCATATTTTATTAAGGGCCATGAATGATAAGGCAACCACAAGAATGCTTGCCAAGAAACTTACTGTCTTCTTCGTAATGCATATATTGTACATAATATTTTTTCCTACCCAGTCCCTTTGAGGAACTTCTTCCCTCCCCATTCTAGTTCTAAAAGAGGCTTATAAAAATTGCTTCAAATGTTGTAGGGGCCTGCCAGAGAATTAAGGCAATATGGATTCTATAAGATATAATGGGAGTGTCTAAGTTCTTGATACTATCATTTGAGCAATGTTTGAAACTGGATGTTCTCCCTGCCTGCAACTTTAAGATAAGTTTCTGGCTCCCAAACACTAAAAGATCCTAATTAATATGTCTGCAATATAAAGTCTCTTTGAAAAGGCCCTCCCTCTCCATCCTATTGAAATTCTTTATTCCAACACCACGCATACCATAAACAATCAAATCATCTAAATTATTTGATCTTACGTGATTTTTAACATTTCTATTGTTATCGAAGTAAATCATGTCAGTATACAATAAAATTAAGCATGAAACATATTTATAAATTGGCAAACAAAATTAGCATTCCTTTTGAATCCAAAGATAAAATATAATTTAAAAATTGTTTTAGAATTTCATGGAGTGAAATAAAATGGTAATAAAATGGCTCAAGTCTTAGATTAACAGAAAATAAAACACACAGCCCTTTGCACTTTTTGATAATACTCCTGTTATGACCATGACTAAAAACAAAGTTCTATTCACATGAAAGGTTTCTTCCAAGCACATTTTAAATGAAAAGAAAAAAAAAAAAGGTGTTAAGTACATTTTGAGTTAATACCTTCGTTATTCATAGAAAGGCATATAAATTATATTAACAATAGAATTTCTGATGACATTATCAGAGAGATAATAGGGAAATTAATTCAGAGAAAAAATATTTTAGCAATTTAGTTGAGGCATTTTGTCATCTTGTTAATTAAAATTTCTACCATGATGATTTCTTGCCATTGTAGAAAAGTTGGGCCAATGCTCAGATCTGTAAAATTTTAAAGTTTTCATGATAGTCATGGTCTTGAAAAAAACTAAAGCAACAATAGTATTTTGAAGATGAATGGAAAAGGCATTGGTATTTCTGTTTTTAACATGTTGAATTAAAGCAAATTATGAACTCATGGCTCTGAAGAGAATACAGATATATTCTTTTATTCTGTTTATTCTTTTAATTAAAAAAACTTTTTTTTGATCTTATTTTCTATTTTGAGTGTAAGTTGAGAGACAGTGTCCTACTTGGATAGATGCCCAAGTTAAACATGGCTTATCTATCACTTGATGCAAAAAAAATTTTCAGGTGTGAATAACAAGCATAAGTGAGCATGAATGCATTTATGTTGTAAAATTAATAGGTGAAATAAATCCCTTGAGAAACTCTGAAAATAGTTGAAAGTGAGTCAGTCTTTCTGATGGTTGTTGAATATCTTACCTACAAAATATAACTTAAATCTTTGACAAATTTGTCTATCTTGTTATTTACATGTATTTTTATATAGATAACAAAAAGGGAGACACTAAAAAGTAAAAACATTGATTTCCTAGATAGTTTTTAAACTTACTATTGTAATAATGTTATTTGTTTGATTAAAACATTCAAAACAAACTTTGATTTTTTACTACGTTATGGAATTTTTTAAAACTATGTTGTACATCATATTCATTTAGATTTAACAGCTAATAAAATAATAACTACTTACAGAACATTTACTACATGCAGGCACTCTTTAAATGCTTTATATACATTATAAACAGTTTTATAGGGTAGTTATAAGAGCCTTATAAAGTAGTTATTTCTTTTCTCACTTAGGCTAAAAGGTTTATATAACTTACCCAATATCACACAGCTATTAAGAAGTGGGGTTACAAAATATATTTGTTTGACTCCAAACCTGTGTTTTTAATACCAGTTGTAGGAGGACAGCTTTATCCTGGCATCCTGGTGACCTTGCACATATCTACGTGGGCCATGTAGGCAAGGCTAACCTTAGGCTGGCCCATGTCTTGGTGGAATATCCAGGAACATGACAAGGTAAGCAAGTCATGAAGACCTTACACATGGCTGTTTCTCATTCTCCTCCCTGGCACCAATGAGGCATGGAACTTTCCACTGCACTTATCTCCCCCATCCTCAGATCCATCTGCAGGCTATAAAACTGCTAAGGTGCAATATGGAGTGGGCTCCTCCCCAACAGAGCAGCCTGCCACTCTTGTTGTCTGTCATCTGGCTCATCCAATTTAGTGTTGTCCTGTGGGCCTAGCGACCACGTCTAGGATTAGATTTAGGCTACTGATGTGACTAAGGTGCAAAATTTAAGGAGGCACTCATTTTGAGGGTCATACAGGTGCTGATCCTGCCCTTGCAGGATCCTGAGAGTGAGTGCCTCCTTAAATGTTATACCCTAGGCACCTCATTCTTAGACATCTGCAAAAACAAGCTGACATTTGTACAATCCTGAGAGCGAATGACTCCTTAAACTTTGTGCCCTAAGTACCTTACTTTTCTCACCCTAGTCCTGGCCCTTCTAGGGGTGTGGAAAGCTGACACCACGGAGACTTTGTTTATGCTGTATATGTAATATAGTCTTTCAATCCATTTGGACTCATTGTCTCCTTCCCAGTCAAATCTACAGAAGTGTGGCAAGCCAACCTGGCACCTGCCCACGTGCTGCTGCTCAGGGACGGCTTGCTGCTTAATATCAGCATTATATAGCCTCCTTTATACGGGCTGCTGTTATCTACACAGAACTAAATAAACTAGGATCTATTAATTATGGAATCCAATTCACTTCTTAAAAAGAAAATTCAGGTAATGAAAGTTTCACTTCCCTCTCCAAGGTGTCAAATACCTGAGCGAGGTTATTAGCAGTCCTTGACACAAGCTGTATATAGTCAGTCTCTTTTAATATGGGAAAACCCTGCTTCTGAGATGGAAACCTGGTAATTCAAGGCTGACCCATGAATCAGAAGTCTTAAGGCTTGGGAAGGGCGAGCCACAGATGGAGTGGAGCAGTCAGTGTCAGAGCTCTAGGCAGAGTGAGATTTGAAGGCAGCCTGGAGCATGGGTATCACCTCCACCCAGGTTTAAAATAAACTCCACTTTGTGCTGCACTGATGCTGTTGGTTGCCCATCTGCACCTTTTTCCCTTGCTCTAAAAGTTGACATATTTTTCCCTTGACAGACAATTTGAATGATGGAGCTATAGGGATTAATCATGTGGTTTTCCCTGCAGATCATTAAGTTCAGATGTTGTAAATCTTGCTTCCTCTGTGTGGAGGTGGGAAAAAGGAGGATATTAGAAGTTGAGGTTTCACTCAGGACTATTGCTGGATCCTTATTTTTATTCCTGAAGTGTAGAATCAGCCAGTTACGGTCAAGGAAAAGATGTTAAGGTAGCTTGGGTATCAAATACATTAAAAATGAAGAATAGAAAATTCTAAACAGTCAGTTGAATCTAACATTGCACATGCCATCAGACCCAGAATATCTTAAAACCTAATAGTTACATTTAAAGTTAATATCAAGTTTTCAAGTACTACTCTTCTACAGAATCACTTTATATAATATGAAAATACTTAAAGCGTTACAATATTGTTACCAGCTATGAGTATTTTGAAATTTGATTTATGCATATTTGTAATTTGCAATTATTTTAGAATATCTTCAGAGAAAGTGATTATATTTCAATATAGAGTACATTTCCATGCACTAAACAATCTATCAAAAATATATTAGTATAGGACTTCCCTGGTGGCGCAGTGGTTAAGAATCCACCTGCCAATGCAGGGGACATGGGTTCGAGCCCTGGTCTGGGAGGATCCCATATGCTGCAGAGCAACTAAGCCCGTGTGCCATAACTACTGAGCCTGTGCTCTAGAGCCCGCGAGCCACAACTACTGAGCCCACGTGCCACAACTACTGAAGCCCACGCGCCTAGAGCCCGTGCTCCACAACAAGAGAAGCCACCGCAATGAGAAGCCCGTGCACCACAAAGAAGAGTAGCCCCCGCTCGCCGCAACTAGAGAAAGCCCGCATGCAGCAATGAAGACCCAACGCAGCCAAATAAATAAATAAATTTATAAAAAAGAAATATATATATATATTAGTATAGTGAAATCAATATAAAATAGTAAAACATCAACCATATTTACTGAATTATTATATTTAAAATTTGTTTCAAGGTCTTTAAAAATATGATGAGGTATTTTATGTTTGTAGAGAAGTTTACAAAATTCATATATTCAAAATATCCAAATTAAGCATTTCTCTCATCCCTTTTATGGAAAAATTCCTCCCAAATGTCCCTCACGTTCCATTCTCTTTCGATGCAGGCTTTTGTCCCCACTACATCACTGTTACCCCTCTTATCAAGGCTGCCAATGACATCTAATTAGCTGAATCAACTGTCAAGGTTCATCATCATTTTTCTTGTCTCTAAGCCACATTTGACACAGTTAACCACTCCACCCTTCTTGAAATACTTTTTCTGGTCTTAGTATCCATTGAGTTTCACCCTCTGTGTAATTTTATTTAGTACCATGGCTTTAAGTACCATGTATGCTAATGAATTCTGGATTCCTTTTATCCTCAGAGATTTACACTGCCTACAACCTCCACTTGGGTGTATTACAGTTATCTAAAACTTAATGCAAAATCAAACTTGATTCTCACCTCAAACCTTCCCCCAAATTAGGTTTCTATCCCAATACTGTCCATCTTGACATCACCATTTACCCAGTTTCTTAGGTCCAAATCCATCAGCAAATCCTGCCAATTCTATCTTTAAAATATGGCTTGAATTAGACCATTTCTTACCACCTGCATTACTACCAACCTGATCCCGTGGACCAAATCAACAATATTCTCCCTTGGGCTAAAGAATGATCTTCCTAACTGTTGTCCCTGCATCTGTTCTTGTATCCTCATTCCTCATATATTCTCCACACTGCAGTCAGAGCTATCTATTTAAAATGCACATTAGATCAGATTACTCCCATGATCCAAACCCCTCCATGGTTTCCCACTAATCTTACAGCAAAATACAAACTTATTACTATGTCATGCAAGCCCTGTGATGATCTGGCTTTGCCCACCTCACTTATCTTGTCTTTTGCCATATCCTTCTTTCTCATGCCACCCAGCCACACTGGCTCCATTGCTGTGCGAAAAACAAGCCAAATATAACTAACTGTCTAAATCAGTGAAGGTTCTACCCAGAAACAAAAGGCTAACTCAAAAACAATGTAAAAGAGCATTTAATCAGAGGATATTTTATAGAGGTATGGAGGGTTTAATGGATCCAGCGGAATGTGAAGCATGGAGACTGACAGAAAGTCATAATAACCACTCCAAGCCCAAAGGAGTAAGGTAAAAGAACAATGTTGTCAGGAGTTCAGCAAGGGATGAGCGCCACTCATCAGCCTCTAGAGCAGTTGGCCGCATGTGGAGCTCAACAAGTACTTTTTGAATGGATGAATGACTGACTGAATGAGTAAAGCAGGTAATATAATTTTATACCTAAAAAAGCCAAGTCTCAGAGTATACAAATGATGAAGTATTTCTAATTGTTGTATACATGTATCACTTTGAAAGCATGGCTCAAGGTAATAGTGTCTGTACATCAAATCTTTTTTGAATGCCTGAATGAACAAGTTAATGAATGACTTGCCCAAGATCACACAGCCGGTAAATGCTCCAAAGAAGCTTTGAAATCCTGGGTGTTATAACCCCAAGCACAGTGTACATTTTTTTCCATTATACATCACTAATGAGATATCCTCCTTAAAAAAGACACTCAACTCTATATTATCTTGAGGCAATACATTTCTATATATCCCAGAGTTTCTAGTTCATAAGAAGGAAAATACACAAAATGATTTAATAGATAATAAACAATACATTAAATTTATCTTCTGGTGAAATACTGTCAATACTTCAAATTAAAAACCTGATACCCTAATTATTGCACAATAAATAAATCAATGCTTGATAACTTTATATAACATATGTGCTGAGCATTAATAAACAGTTCAAATACATTAAACTAAAAATCAATAATGTTTATTTTTATGTAACATTTCATAGTGTGTAGGTACATAGCACTGGCAATGATTAACAGTCAGAAAACAAAATTTCTTTTAAAAAATCATTCAGTTTTTTACATAAGGCTTAATGGAAACAATCTTTCATCCCAGAACACCAGCTCCTTGAGGCAAGCATCCAAATAATGAAGCTGAGTTTATTAATGAGGCATCTTCCTGCTCTACCAGGCTTAAGCTGTTAGTGTTTCCTTGGCAACTTTACAGGGTAAATTTCCGGGGAGGCAGAGAAGAAGCAAGAAACACACACAACCAATAAATCGTCTTTCTTGCGGAAGCCAGAAAGAGCCCTATTTAGTCATTCTTTAAAAATTTTTAATAAAGGAAAATATCTACACTCTTACTGCGAGCATAGTCCAGCCCAAATCTGAATTTTCCCTGAGCCACACAATTAATTCCTTCAAATGAGAATGACTGAGCATCTGTTATGACTGAGGCACTGTGCTGGACACAGAGAGCATGATGATGAATAAGTCAAGGTCACAGCTTTCAAAGAGTTCACAGTCTAGTAGGGCATGAGAATGACAAAGACAATTTAGTCAACAAGTGCATGCTGCACACAAAGTAAGCACAAGGCACCACACTGAATCTGGTGTATGGAATCCAGAGGCTATGACATCCTCTCTGACTTCAAGGATCTTTCAGAATGTCAATCTGAAGAATAACATGAGGAAGAATTCAGAGAAATAAGGTGCTGAATTTACAACATATAGGGGTTGTAAAGGGAAATTTTATAAAGTGACAATGTCTGAGTATTTCATGTTGCTGGAATTGTATTTGTTTTTGAACGCACACTGGGTAAGTCTGCCCTAAGACCTTGGTTGGGTAACATAATAATTAACATTTATTAAGCATTTACTGTACCAGATGCCATGCTGAAATTTCTATTGCCTCATTAAAAAGCATCCCAGCTCTTTTAGCTGATTATTTTCACCATTTTTAAGATGATGAAACTTAGTTTTCAAGAGTTTAAATGACTTGACAAAGGTTACATAACTACTAAGTGTTCAAAGCTAAACAGGCTAACTTCAGAGGCAATGATTTTTAACTATTATGCTCTCTTGAGTAAGTGGAGGTGTGGAAAAAAATGTGGAGGACATCTTGGCATGCCACATAGTGACTTGGCAGAAAACATACTTATTCAATATTTGTAGAAGAAATGAATAAAATTGCAAGCAGAATTTTTCTGAGGTGAGGTGGATATTCTCTGATGGAAAAAAGAATATCCTTGTCTGACCTACAGATAAGAGCGTTAATGCCACTGGATTTAGCAAAAAAGTAAAATTCCAAAGATTTTTGCTATATATTTCTAAGTTCAAAGTATCCTTTTCAAACTCAAACCTAGACAGGAAATCTAATATGTATCAAAAACATAATTGTGACAGTGTTGCATGGAATAGGGTTTTCTGAAGAAAGTACCAAAGAGATTTAAGGTTCTGCCTTTTCCATGGAGTGCCCTCTTTGAAGCACTTTCCATTATGATTTTTCTGTGCTGCTCTTTTTCTTGTCTATTCCCTTCCATATGGCTGAGGTGATAAAGGGAACCTTTTGCTAAATCCTGACTCAGACTCAGCTCCTTTTTGCCAACTTTTACACATTGATGGGTACTTGTTATCTCAAATTTAATATGGCCAAATCAGACCTCATCTCCTCTCCTCCTCTGCCATTACTCTGGGCAACTGCCTCCATCCAATTTCTTCTCCCAGCATTTATCTCTTTTGGCATTTCCAATAAACAGTCAATCAAGATTTCTGGAACTCAATAGAGTGTTCCCTCACTCTGGTATTCAAATACCAAGCCAGTCAATTTTTCTTTCTAGATATCTGCTTAGTTCAATCTACTACCCCCTTTCATCGTCCACTCCATTCACTACCTTAGTTCAAAGCCTCATTTTATTTTTCCCTTATTCCTGGATTTCTCCAAAATAGTGTCTTTTTTGAGTTCTTTTTTCTACTCTCATCCTTATACAATCTCTTCTCCAGAGAAGTGTTTCTCACAATGTGACCTGGAAACTAGTAGCATCAGTGTCACCTAGGAACTTACAAATGCATTTTCTTGGGGTTTACTCCAGTCCTGCTGAATCAGAAACTCTTAACAAGCCCTCCAAGTGAGTCTGATGCAGGCTAAAGTTTAAGAACCACTACTTCAGAATGATGTGTTTCAAATGCAAATATGTATATGTTACTCCTATACTCAAAATCCTTAATAAGATCCTATTCTTTTTAGGATGAAAAACATATCAAGCATATTTATGCATGAAGTCATTCATTATATAGTTCTAGACTTTTCTTATTTCACTTTTTACCACTTCCTCAAAAGAAACCTTATACTCTCTATCGTAATGAACCCTGTACTTCCCTTTTGTGTCAAGTGTTTTCTTACTTCTATGCTTCTGCACCACAGATCCTTCTGCCTAGAAAGCCACCCCTCCCTCCTCTGGATAAATCTTACCCTTTGAGACTCAGCCCAGGCATCACCTCCTCTCAGGAGACTTTCCTGAGTCCCTCAAGCTGGGGTAATGGTTCTGCTGCTACTTCCACAGCATCTTCCACTTAACCCACTCACAACTCTACCACATCATTTTGTAATTGTCATTCTACTCACCTGTCTTTGCCATTCATTTGAGGGCTAAATTAGCTCAGTGAGGCACTTACCATCTCTGTATCTTCAGTAGTTATCACAAAGCATGACCAATAAATGTTAAAGGAATTTCATAAATTTATGTTGAATCTAGCCTCCCATGAACTCCTATAAGGAGAGGGCAAGCTGATTGGCTGACAGTAGTACTTGGGATCACTTTGAAACGTTCATTATCCTATATTAGTACATTTTCATTCTGGATATATATTGGTTTGGTTAGTGTATACCAGCCATTGAGAAGCTGATTATCTTTGAGTTTACTGCAGAATTTAAACTTCTGGATGGCAAGACTGATGATCAGATATTTTTGTTAACACAACAGAGGACCAATCATCCCAAGAGAACCTGGCTGAGGAGTAGCCAACAGCCCTTTAATTCTACCTCAAGCGTACAAGATGTAACACACATGCAAGAAGAAATATCTTAGTGATCAAGAGAACAGGTTCAAGCCTAGCTTCACTACTTACTAGCTATGTGACCTTGGGCAAATTGCTTTATATACCTCATGTAAAATAAGTCAACCTATGTCTTACTACTTATCTTAGGAGGACCTTGGAGTATTAATTACAATTGTTCATGGAAAGTTAAATTGATAACCTATAGTAAATTATCAATTAAAAGTAGCTATTATTATGCATGGAATAACGTACAGGTACAGATTAGATTATACATGTATAAAATAGTCTATGGACACATTACATAATGATATACATTGAAACAGATAAGCATTAGCATGCATGTAGATGAGACCAACATACAGATTAATTTTAGGTACGAATCTCCATTAAATTTCTAGAATGTATTTTCCCTGAAAGGCAAGAGGTCCTAAGTTTCATATTTTACCTCCTCAATTATCCCTATAATTTTCATGCATTTCTATGGCTTTGGTTCTTATAAATTTTTCACCAATAGTATTTTTTAAATATGTAATTTTTATTCTCCCTACTAAAGTTTGAGGAATCTTTTTGCTGTAGAGTAAGAATTATTTTTTGTATAAAATTCATGAATGTATACGCAATTTACTCCTCTTTCAGTGTTGTGTTATCTGACGTCACATATTTATATACCATGGTGGGCAGCTTTAAGCCTGTTTGAAATGCGCTATAGCAATTGAGAGGAAGGGTCCAACATTTAAAAGAGGATATCAATGTTATGATCCTAGGTACACAAAATTTGTGGAAATTTGTCTATCAGCCTTTATTGGTTGAGAGTCAGACTCAATTACTGTGATCTTAATTTACAATTAAACCTTCAATTATATAATGTTTGATCTTTCCCTGACACAAAACACAAGTAGATATCTAGGAAAAAATACAATACCCCATCCTTTTTAAAAAATCAGGTTTTATGTTTAACTCAGTAAATAATAGCCTAAAACTTTTACTGGGTTAAAAAAAAAACTGGATATTATGCTGAGGTGATTTTTTTAGAGGAAAGAATAAAATATATCTCTTTTCCAACTATTATCAGCAATTCCACTGACTGCAGTACCTTAAAGACATGTATCATTCTGATTTATAAATAACTACAAGGAAGAATTGATTGTGAACTGAAAACAAAAATAGGGCAAGTAGTTTATTTAAAAATAAATATGTATATTACAGATATTTCTAACAAATATCTAACTATATCTGTCTAAATTTTATGTATTAGACCAATTAACATATATAGTTTTTCAAGGTAATCATGAGAAATCGGCAAGAAAGCAGATGAAATATTTTCAAATCCATTAAGTTCACACTTACAGACAAGTCTGGCACAGGATTTTCAGCTAAATATTAAGTATTTCATGATAATACCTTAATTTTGGAAATAATAGTCATGTAGGAATCAGGTAGAGAGATGAGAACTAGATAAAACAGTAATAAGTAGCATTATCTAAAATAAGATATGCAAAATTTTCAGAAAGAAGTCTAATTTGAATCTAAGGGATATGCAGACAACTTCCCTCTATATTGCTATTTTCTTTTAAGAAAAAAATTTATCAAGTTCTAAATCATAAGAAATAGATTTTAAATTCATTTCCTATCTCTTCTGTTTTTGAAGTAAAGAATGATGACTATAATGGTAACCAGAACTAGCAAGAGGACTATAATTTCTCTATTTTTTCTTCTGAGCAGCTCCATTTCAATTGATGCTACCGGGATTCCGATATGAATCAATGTTTGCAATATCAATATCACATTCTCAAAATACTATTAAATAAAAGAAAATGAAACTGACTGAAATCAGAGCATAAAATGTACTGATATTATGCTATTAGACTAATTGAGATTATATCATAGTGTGAGAGACTTCCAACCTGGAGATTTAGTCAATGACAGAATGTTCTATAGTCGGTATATGTTCTATAGACAGTCTTGTTTTCTTCTATTCAACTGAACAGGTTCCCAAAAAACCCAACCAATACCAAGTATCAAAGTTTATAATAAATATGCTTTGATTTATAAGATATAGTAAATCAAATAAAATTGGAATATTTTATATTCGGATCTCTCCTTTCTTTAATATTTCTGAAACTTATTTTTCCTTATTTATTATTCCTCCCAGATGTAAATGAGAGCATTCAACTGAGCCACACAGCCAGATAAGAATTCCAAGTGCATAGAATTCTAAGTCTCTTGAGATTAGTGCGGTGGCAAAGAAATTTGGCTATTTCTCTTAAATGAAGCCCTCTGGGCAATAAATGCAGATAGTCCTCACTTTGCACGATACAGTGTTAACCAAATCTGGTGAATATAAGAACTATGTCCTGGTTTTGCATGGCTCTGTGGTAATTCAGTTGCTGTGTAAAGCAAGGCCACAGCTCCTCTGGTTCCAACATGCACTGGTTTCAGTTAACACAGTAGCATGCAAAGTAAGAACTGCCTGCAGTTACTTTTAGATGGTAGATTAGTCTTTATTCCTTTGCCTCCAGCATCCCCAAAACTAGATTGTGAATCCTGAATACATAATGCAGTAGCTATGTATAACCCAATATTAAAATTGGAATCCTTCTCAATTTTAGCTTGGCCCAAAGGCTAAGAACAATGCTATGGTGACAAGCATCCTCACATCCTCAAGCAAGGAGTTGCACCAAGTCTTGCTAAAATACTGTAAAGAAAAGTTCTGCCAGAATTGAAAAGCATCTTCTCTTAATGGGGCATTATTGACATATTGGATAGGAAAAAATATATATCATTTTATATACATTAAGCACATTTAATATGGGATCTATCCTCTTAACAAAATTTTAAGTGCACAATGCAGTACTATTAACTGTAGCTGCAATATTGTACAGCAGGTCTCTAGAACTTACTCATTTTACATAACTGACACTTTATACCTGTTGGTTATCAACTCCTCATTTCCCACTCTCCATAGCCCCTGGAAACCACTACTCTCTGCTTCTATGACTTTGACTGTTTTAGATACTTCATATAAGTGGAATCATGCAGAATTTGTTCTTCTGTGACTGCCTTATTTTACTTAACATAATATCTTCAAGGTTTATCCATCTTGCTGCATTTGGCAGGATTTCCTTCTTTTTAAAGGCTGTATAATATTCCATTGTGTGTATATATGTATGTGTGTATGTCTGTGTGTGTGTGTGTGTACACATATCACATTTTCTTTATCCATTCATCCAGGTACATCTTTTGCACATCTCAGCTGCTGTGAATAGTGCCACAGTGACAAAATCTTTTTGAGACTGTGATTTAAATTCTTGTGCATAAATACCCAGAAGTGAGGTTGCTGGATCACACGGTACTTCTATTTTTAATTTTTTGAGGCATCTCTATACTGTTTTTCACACTGGCTGCACCATTTTGCATTCCCACCAACAGTGTACAAGGGCTCCAATTTCTCTACATCTTCACCAACATTTGTTATCTTCTGTGTGTATAGTACAGTATCTTTGTTTTTCAGGATGTTTGGCATCTTCAGACATGGGCACCAAAGCCTGTCCCTGTTTCTCACTCCTTAACCCCAAAGCACACCCCCCCACACACACACACAGACACAAACACACACATTTCTGAGGACTAGATGTGGGCTGCACAGGAAGGAGTGCATCTTGAAATGTAGTTGACCCAAAAGGACTACCTAGAAGGATTAAGCAAACTAGCCTGGTGGTGGATGAGTGGAATCCCCAGGGATAAGGAGTGTATTAATTTCCTATTGACCCTTTAACAGATTACTACAAATTTAGTGACTTAAAACAATACAAATGTATTCTCTTACAGTTGTGGAGACTAGAAATCTGAAAATCAAGGTGTTGGCAGGGCTGTGTTCCTTCTGGAGACTTCAGTGGAGAATCCACTTTCTTGCTTTTTCCAGCTTCTAGAGGCCACCTACATTCCTTGGCTCATGGTCCCAACTCTCCATCTTCAAAGAGCACCAGCTTAATTTCTGATTCTACCTTCACATCTTCTTTTTCTGACTCTAACCCTCTTGCCTCCCTCTTAGAAGGACCCTTATGATAACATTGGACCACCCAAGTACTCAGAACAATCTCCCCATCTCAAGATCCTTTAAACGTATCTACAAAGTCCCATTTACCGTGTTAGGTAACATATTTTCAAGTTCTGGGAATTAAGACGTGGACATCTTTGGGGGACCATTATTCAACCTACCACAAGGGGATATTAAAAATGCAAGCCAGAGTAGGGTTGGCCTGAATCACAGGATGTATGAAGATACTTCAGATTCAAAACAAATAACACTTTCTTGACCAGCCCAGCCAGGAGTTTGCTTGTTTTTGTTTTTGCACCCTAAAATAAAAATGTCAAATATAATTAAAAAAAATTCCATCCACTGAATTTTCATTATATTTATTTTCATATATATTGGATTGGCCAAAAAGTTTGTTCGGGTTTTTCCTAAGAGCTTACGAAAAACCTGAACAAACTTTTTGGCCAACCCAATATATTGTCTTACATTATCATTCTATGTGTTTTCTTTCCATATAAATTCTAACTCCTTTAGCAGAGATTTATCTAACTATGTTCTGTGGGTTCTCAAAAAATACATTCATTCAAAAAACCCCAAAGCCATGGAAGGAGGCTTGGAGTAGACAGTTGCCTATATGGTGGTAGCAAGGCCTTCTTAAGGTCTCTGCCAAAAAGTAACTCCTTTCAGGTCCCAGTACCTGATATTCTCCCATGATACATTATTTTTCTATTCTAAGTCATTGAAACCTAAGGCTTAATTAAAAGATAACACATTATTAGAATTAGTCACTAAGAGAACCATTTCCACAGATTCTATCCAATCTTAAGCACCTCAAGTGCAAACTCAATGGGAAGAAGTACATTAAGTTACTCATTCTTTCATTGTCCACAATGCATTTGCCAAATGTCTTGCACATAAAATAAGATTACTTCAACAAGTATCTATTGAGGGATAATAGCTCAAAGCGAATTTTAATCAGTCATGGGAAGGAGATGCATCATTTCAGACCAGAGGTAACACCCAGGGAGAGAATTCCATAAAGAAGAAAATTATCAAAAAGGGAAAGGGAAGAAAAGATACATCTCACTTATTTTGCAATATTGTTTATGATATCTTTGGAAACTGTGGTAAGAAGACTCTAAAATGGATCTCAATGATCCCATTTCCTAAATTTCATGTCTCTGTGTAATCCTCTCCCCTTGAGTATGAGCTGGAACTCGTGAAAATGTAGTAAAAGTGATGAGATGTCACTTCTGAGATTAGGTTACAAAAATTGTGATCTCTCTCTCTCTGTCTGTCTCAGTCTCTGTCTCTCTCAACCCTCTGGAGAGGCTGCCACATTACAAGTATTGCTATGGGGAGGTCCATGTGGCAAGAAACTAATGTCTCATGCCAATAAGCAGCCAGGAAATAAAGCCATGTAAGTGAACTCAGAAGCCACTCCTCCCCTACTTGAGATTAAGATGACTGCAGCCCTGGCTGATACTTTGATTGCAGGCTTATGAGAGACTTTGAGTCTGAGGACCCAGGCAAACCACACCAAACCCCTACCCACAGAGACTGTAAGATAATAAATGCTGTTGTTTTAAGTCAGTTGGTTTTGAGTTTTGCACAACTGCGTAATTGTTTATGCAGGGATATATAACTAATACAGCAACTAAACAGGAATAGATAACTAATACAGCAACTAAACTCAATATTCACACAGCTCTAATAATATTCACCATATAAGGGCTCATGAATAAAATAAAAATATTTCACAGAATTAAATTCTTTGTACCAATGAATCAATAAAAGAAATAAGCGTTTTTCTTGTTCTGGTTTTTATGCATTTGTACAACTCTAATTATATTTCTAAAAGTAAAGGAATGTTGGGGAAAAAACACTAAGTGATCAACCGATTGACTGCATTGTTATTAACAATTCTCAGTATGAATTATAAAAAGTATGCAAAACTCACAATGTATCTTCTTCCATATACATTTCTGTTGTCTTGGCCATTTCTGAATATTTAAGAATTCTTAAATTTCTAAGAAAAATATTTTTTTTGTGGTGACTACTACTAGACTGAATTTTGATACCTTAAAGCCACATGTAACTATCAGGTATGATATGGAACCCTATAAAGAAAAAGCAATTTCTTTTCAATTGTGTACGAATGACTCAGTCAAATTGACACAAAAGAATGTTTAAAAAGCATTGTGATTTTTAGCTGCTGAATATACCATCATGGCAGATGACTCATGCTTTATTTTTAGCCTGAGATATTTTACAACATAGATTAAAATAATCCTCATTCAATATCTGACCACATAGTAAAAATATGAACATATGCATCCAATTTATTTCTACCTAGTGCTTTAGTAATAAATAAGGCAATTTAAAAGCATCCTTTCAAGGAGGCACTAGAAAGTATATGACATTCTTAAAACTCCATGTAAAGAATTCCCCCCATAGGAGCATTTACAGATGATCTAGCCTCACTCTGCGCACACACACCCACTAGTCAAAAAAATAAAAATATGTTTTCCTTAGAAAACATATCTTTCTGCTCAACTGATCACCACTACACATCAATTGACTTCTGTTTCTTCTAAATGGTTTTGCATTTTATATTCCTCAACCCTAATTTCCTTAGGCAGCTCCCTAACCTCAGTCCTAATTTCCAGTGTTACGTAATTGTCTGAACAAGTAGGCCCCCCCCAAAATGACAAAAGAATTTATCCAGAATTATGCAATCATAAAATCAACATATAAGCTAATTTAATTTCAACATATTGTGGTTTTGTCTTGCAGTTTTGTGTTCGTGTTAATACATGGGGTTGTATAGCTTGCTTAGAAGTATGAGCTTTAGAGCCAGGATACCAAGGTTCGAATCTTGACTTTGACACTGATTAGATATGTAACCTTGGGCTACTTACTTAACATTTCTGTGTTTTACTGTCTCATATATGAAACATATATTAATAGTACCTGTCTCACATGATTGTTGGGGGAGTAAATGATTGCACATGGCAAGTGCAAATAAGGTTTAGCTGGTAGTAGCATAAGTAGCAATAGTAGCAACAACAGTAGTCATTGCAATATTGTTTTGATGTGTTTTGTTTTATGTTGAATCACATACAGGTAGGGGCGGAAAAAAAGCTGGCTTTTCAATTCTTCTACCAGGTATGTGGCCTGCAGGCTCTCCACTCTCATAATCCAATAATAAAGAATGTGGCACCATAATTTCATCAGGAGACATTGTGACTGAATAAAAAGTTTAGGGAAAAAGACTTAAAAAATGCATATTTGCACATTTAAACCTTGCATATTTGCCTTACAAAACCATGAAGTAACCAGGCTTATCTTATGAAGCAGAGACATAAACCAAGGTGAACAGATCTAAGTATTTTTGCAGGTTTAATTGGGACCTATAATTAAGTATGGTCTCTTGAACTCTTCTTGTATACAATGGTTTCAGCAAAACTTTTTGTCTACAATACATATTACTATATTTTCATTTCTTCAGAATTCATTATTGATCAAGGAATTTCTCAAGCCATATCATGAATTCTTCTCTCAGGAAAGGAATTAAAGATGTTTTTGACAGTGTTTTTGAATATAGGCAAAAAAAAACCTAACCTACTAAAATGGGATCCAATTAGTCCTGACCTATTTGATCTCCTGCTATGTTTTTCTCCACTAGATGAAAAGATACTCTTTCATCCTTAAACCTCATACACTTAAAAGGATATAGAGTTCTACCTTTTGACCTTGATTTTTTTTCTCTTAAGGAACAAGATTTTTTTTGCATGTGAAAGAAAATAATTTTAATCTTAAATCTGGGTTTATTATGAATCTAGAATCATATTTTGTTGTTGAAATAAATCACAGATAGACATTACTTAATGAGAGAAGTGGAAGGCTTACATAGAAAATGTAGATTTTCCTCTGAATTTCTAAATTTTATGTAATGAACATGTTTAATTGTGTAATGAATTAAACATAAAAAGGAAGATATCTTCCCCCTCCCTCTCAACTGGGAGGTCTTACTGTAAAGGATACACTCCAAATGAGATAATTTCTCAGTAATGTTTAAGACCTTAAGGCTACTCTGATTCACTAAATGTTATGCTATATGATAAATTATTTAAAACTGATTTACAAAATATAATTATTTATTTTAGTTACAATTCTCTTCCCTTACGACAACTCTCAGCTCAGACTTAGGGAGATACATTGAATTAGTTTGGGGAAGGAAGGGAAAAGAAAAACAGATAAATTAAATAAGTCACATTTATAACTATGAAGAGTTTTATAGGACACTTGAGCTGAAAAATCTATACATAACTATATCATACTATTGGATTTAGATTTACATTATTCAGAAGAGGGCAATTTATACTTTTTAGTAATAACATTAACCTAGAAACTGCAAGAGAACATAGGTTCTCTTTAGTAAAATGAAAATCAATCAATAAAAACTTCTAAAATGTTACAAATGCTCTCAAGTTCTCTCCCCTTCACTATTCAGCATGTTTCCTTAAGGCCAACACTTTGTTTTGTTCACCGCTCAATTCCCAGCACCTGGATCAATGCTTACATATGATAGGCACTCAATAAATATGATTGAATGATTGGATGAATATACTATTTCCATTCAAATCAGGGAAGAATGATCAATAAGGAAGTACTGACATTAATTTTTTTAAACAAATATATATATGGGGTATGGAATCTGCAATATAGAATACCATAACCAATGTGATAAGAATAATCCTATTCAGATAAATTTGTTGAGGGACATTTTAAAATAAGCCACATAACATACATTTACATGAATGTCACCATGGGTATCACTATTCCAGGAGAGAAACATGAAGATGACAAAAATACAGACCCCCATATCTTACTCTGAGAGTTTCTGATTTAGTAGACCAAGAGTTGAAAATATTTGTTTCTAAGAAATTAGATTTGTTTATGTAGGATTGTTGTGGATAAAGAGTCAGAAGAAGGAAAATGAAGATACAGGATCCTGAGGAAAAAACAGATTTTTTTTTTTATAATTTGAGGCAAATCCTTTGCGGCAAATTAATTTGCATAACTTTTGGCCATTTCCTGTGCCTGTGGAGGGGTGGTGTGTGGAACGTGTGGTTTAGAGGTGTTATTAATTTAACCTACCTAATCCTTTTCATATATATATGCATACACTTATACACACACACACACACACACACACAAACACTGTTATGGAAAGAGATTCATTCCTTCTCTTCTTTAAAGTAGTGACTTTGAGTAGACTGGATGCAAGTTATCTATTGCATGTTCCATGACAATTACCATGTACTGTAATAAAATATATTTGAGCACAGGAGACTGTATTGCAAATATTGTTAGAGCTAAGATATTTGCTATCTTTGAGTAACTTTGAAAAGCAGAGTTATTTCTTCTAACTCAGAAAAGCCTTTAGATCTGATATTCTACTATCAAAGGATACTCAAAATCAAAACCACAGAAATAAAACATTGTAGGATTCAAGAAATTATAAGAAGTTACTAAAGGTGGTATATAGTATATAAACCTTTATTAATGAGCAAATTTATCCTCAAAGATAAAACTGGACCAATTGACTACTGACTTTTGAATCTGATTTGTTTCAATAGCAGTTTAAAAATGTGATAGGGTTAAGCAGACCTTGCTCTGTTATATATTCTTTTTTAAAAAAATAAATACAATACATAAAATTATTTCAAATTTTTATGATTTTATAATTGTGTAAATGACTTTTTGCAGACATATTTTCTTCTTGATTTAAAGTTTTTTTTCAGTATTTATCATGAATATTTGATGTAACAAAAATTGTGTAGTGGTCAAATTACTTTATTCATATTAGTAATATAAGCTTTTGTCAAGAATATGTAAATTAAAAATTATTCTTCTACCCTGATTATTAGAGTTAGGTATAGGTTAGTTAAGAGTAATCACAATGAAAGGAAAAACAAATTATTGGATTCTAAGATGGTTCTATAAACATGAAAGTTTGCTTTTAGTGGATTTTATCACCATGCTGATTCTCCATCTTACAATATTAAGCAATATTAATTATTGTCTCTGAATATACATTTCTTAGCCCTAAATCATCCCCCAGGTATCTACCTCTCCTCTTTTTAGTTCATCTTTTAGGTGTAGTATACATTTTTCTCTCTCCATATCTTCACTAATCATTCAAGTCCAAACTTGTCTCCGTTTCCACATTTGTACTGAATCTTATCTTGTCAAGGGCATAATGATCTCAATATGCTGCTAAATAAAATTCTTATTAGATGTCAGTACTACTATAGCATGGGTAAATCTTTGCTCCTTAAAATCTTAATCCATGAAACTTGTCTTCCTTAAAAATACTGGATTTTCTTTTAGTTCCACTCTTAACCCCATGATCACTCCTTCTCAGATTCCTCATGGATGCTTCTTCACCTCAGCTCCCCTGAAACTGGTATTCCACAGAATTCTATCCTTGACCCATCTGTCTTCTTGCTCTGTGATTCCCTCAGATGATCTCATTCATTCATAGAGTCATAACCACCAGCAATAATATATACTGATGATTCCTAAATCATTACCTGTCCTGGTGCCTAATGTCACCAAGAAATCTCAAATATAGTATATCCAAACTGAAGTCTTTATCTTTTCAACTGTCCCTCATACCTCAATTAATAATACCAACGTTCATCACCTAGATCAAACTTTGAGAAACCCCTGTATGATTCCCTTCTCTGTCACATTTAATTGATCACTCAGTCCTGCTACTTTTACCTTGTAAGTCAGTCTCAAACTTCTTTGCACATAGAGTAAACTTGAAAGCTGATAAAAAGGCATATCCTACACCTCATCCAAAAGTTTCTGATTCAGAGGATCTGGGAATGAAAATCTGCATTTCTAGTATAGGAATTTGTTTTTTTAGGATGGCAAGATCTGAACATGTTTACAGGCTGCATATTGGCTGTGGATAAGGAATCACCAAAGAAGAAAAGAGGGAACTAATAATATTGTTAGGCATGTAGGCACCCCCTTTGTTGTGAAATCAGTCCTCTAACGTTTGGTAATGCACAGTACGTTGAAAGTAGTGGAGGGCTGGGCGATGTATAAAGGTAAAGATCCTATTATTTTTACCCGACCTTGTCTTTTCTTAGCTGTATAAGTCAGTAAGATGTTTTTTTTCTGCTTCTTTTTCAAGTCTTATTGTTCTATTTTATACTGCATTAGAAAAGATTATATTCTTTGTTTAAAACAAGAAGCCCAGGGGCTTCCCTGGTGGCGCAGTGGTTGAGAATCTGCCTGCCAATGTAGCGGACATGGGTTCGAGCCCTGGTCTGGGAAGATCCCACATGCCGCGGAGCAATTAGGCCCGTGAGCCGCAATTACTGAGCCTGCGCGTCTGGAGCCTGTGCTCCGCAACAAGAGAGGCCGCGACAGTGAGAGGCCCGCGCACCGCGAGGAAGAGTGGCCCCCACTTGCCGCAACTAGAGAAAGCCCTCGCACAGAAACGAAGACCCAACACAGCCATTAAAAATAAAATAAATAAACCCAAGAAAAACAAAAAAAGGCTGCTTCATAAATAAAAAAACAAAAAAAAAACCAAGAAGCCCAAAATGGAGTTGCTTCCGCTAAGCCTCTCACCAAACAGCCAATTTACAGTGTTGGCTCTCCCAGAAATGGCATCTTAAACCAGTCAGGAATCGCCAGATCAGCCTTAGTTAAGGAATCTGCCTGAGAGACGCCTGCCATCCCTTAAAGGAAAGTAACTTTGCTGTAACCAACGTGCTTTTTTGCCTAGTTTATTTTCCTCGTTCCCGCTCCCTTCTGCCTAAAAAAGTCTTTCATTTTGAACAGCTCCTGGGAGCTCCTTTCCATTTGCTAGAATGGATGCTTCCCGATTGAATCGGCTTTTGCTCATATATAACTCCTAAACTTTTTTAAATGCCTCAGTTTATTTTTTAAGAGCTCTTAGTGTGAGAAGAGGGAACCGCTAGGAGACCCCCGACGGCCGCAGGAGCGACGAGCACCCCGACGTAGTAGTACCTGCTGAGCCCTGGGCCCGAGTCCTTCTCGCCGCCTCAGGAGGTGCTGGGTCGGTCGCTCGAGGAGCCTCCGCGGCTTTTGCCTGAGGAGCTTTCAGACTGTGTTTGAACTTATCTTTTTCCAGGCTCGCTGCGGAAACCTCGGACTGCGTCCAACTTAGAAACGGACCGAGGTGCGGGTCAGATGTGGGTCCGACTTAGAAACGGGACCGGGTTTGGGGTCGGACCGCGGACAAGTTAGAAAAGGGACTGGTTCCGGGTCAGACTGGGTCGGACTGAAGTTGGATTGGGCCCAGCGTGAGGCGTCAGGGGAATAAATTCTGTTTTAAGGCCGAACAAGCGGGTTAACTTTACCCAAGATAACCGTGAATTACAGCGGCCACAGCAAGAACTTTTAACCTGGATAAGCTTTTCCACTTACGAGGTGCCCTAGAAACAAGGGGGTTCTCGGCCAAGCACTCACTAAAAAAGAGTAGAGGGAAAACTATTTTTCCGCCTCCTCCTGAGCTTCTGGTGGACAGGATGAGACCCGCTGGGACATCCCACTCGCTCCAGAGCCTGCAGAATCCTGGGGAAAACTGGCAGAAGAAAGCAAAGGGTAAGAATTCTTATCAAAGTCAGCGCTCCCAGATTTCTCTCTGTGGTGCCTGGTTGAGAGAGGAAAGTAAAATTTCAGGTTGTCCCTTCCTTCCCAAATTCAGACTGGCAGGCAAAAAGCACTTGTAAGAATTAAATCTTTGACCTGACTTGTGAATTTGCTTTTGGATACCCATTGGTTGTTGATTCTTTCCCAGGGAAAGCTACTGCCTTCCTGATTGTCTCGTTGGCTTGGCAACAGTCAGGTGGGGGGGAGTCCCCCAAATATGGCTGGACAGAAATGTGGGTTGCACTCTGTTTGCGGCTGGGCTCCTACTGACTGTTGCAGTTCTCAGGGGAATTGTCTGAGTTTTCTTCTTTTGGTTGTCTTTAGGAGTGGCGCTGGGTCTTGGGAGGGTAGTATCTTTTGACTCTCTTTGGGGGCACCTCTTGCGTCCATGGGGTTGTTCAGTACTGCCAGTGAAGTCCCTGAGTAGGGGCCGAAATGACAAAAAAAAAAAAAAAGATAAGGGGGGATGTTCCATCTTTGCCATCTAGCTAATTCTGGACTTGCCTGTATTTAAAATTATTTGGCTCTCTGAGGCTAGCCTCTGAGGCCCACCATTGCCTCATTTGAAAAGCAAAGATAAACCTATGTAACTGTAAAAGTAATTACAAAGATCACAGTGGATATGTAAATGAAAATGTTTTGAAACATTACAGTTGTTCATCAAAGGCAAAGTTGTACTAACTGTATGTCTATCACTTTCAAATTTAAAAAATAAGTTATAATTCCTGTTCTTAGGCTTTTTAAAGATGTTTTCTTCTGCCAAATGTAAAATTTGTCATAGCGTGTGAAAAAAAATAATGATGAGCTTATTCTTATAAGGAATAAAGATTCTTATTCTTTATAGGAATACAACATGGAACCTGAAAATTTGCTCCGTCCAAAGTTTTGGGTTTTTTGGTTTTTTTTTCACATCCCAAAGCATATGGTATCAGAACATGTATTGCAAAATAGTTTTATATCATTATATAAAAAAGATCACTAGTGCCACTTCTGGCATTGTGCATTATATTTGAATTTACATTTCAAATGCATACAGTGTTGAGAAATATAAAAAGTAAAGTGATGGCTAAAAATTACCACAGAAATATTTCAGAGGACAATTACCAGTAAAAGCAACAAAGAAGAAAACAAACATGAAATCTAAATAGATTAGTTGATTATAAAAATTGAGTAAAAAGAAACATTTTGAATGGAAATAAATTTCACTGAGGATGCTCAAAGTATGGACTTCTAATATTTTATATACTTTAAAAATCAACAAAATGTCACCTACAAGTGACTCCCAAATTGAGATAAAAAGGTTTAGAAAATAGAGATGGACTATGGAGAAATGGCTAAACTCAGTAAGAATTTTGAACAAGTAAAAGTATCCAAGATTTTGAGATTGACAACTTAGACTTTGGAGTCATGTTGCCTCCTCCAGCACGTAGTGGTTAGGTTGCAATTGACTCAGCCGCTGTGAATCTCATTTCCCTCAGCTGTGAGATAAAGATCATCAAGGGCCCCCGAACAACATTATCGGGAAGATTAAATGAAAATGTCACAAGTAAAGTGGTTGGGACAGCGCCTGGCACTTAGGCACCATTCAGCAAAGGGCAGCTCTTATGAAGCGTGGGTGTTGTAGCTGCTGCTTATAAGTGTTAGAGACATGGTTCCGTTCTTTTGGGGCTTGGGTCAAACTGATCCATTCGTTTAGAGGGCACCATCTCTGAGGAACCACATGATTCTGGAACTCTGCTCGGACATCCATCCATTTCTGGTGCCTCAGGCAGTAGAATTTAAGCGCAGACTTTGTGTCAGACTACTTGAGTGAACTCCTGGCTCCAAGACTTCGGAAATGCATGATCTTAATTAAGTCACTTAAACTCTTTATTTATCTATACAATGAGGATGAAAATAATAGTTGACTAAAGCACTTAAAACAGCATATGAAACATAGTGCTCAATAAATAAATATCAATCACTGCCTAATCTACCATTTTCTCCTTCAATGTGTTGTAAAAATAGTAATGAGGTTATCCACTAAGACTATCTAAATAGAGGCTTATTACTTATGCTTCAGTTCACCACATAACTGTTCTTCTGATAAACCCTGAACTGAACTCTTTTTCTGATTTAAATTAACCTCAGAAGAGTAAGCTATATATATTCTGGGAAGGTAAAAAGAGTAAAAAAGGAAGTGGCTGAAAGCTTAGATTTACAAGAGTTGAGTAAGGAAAGAGAGAGATAAAGAGAAAGAACAGCAGACTGGTAACTAGAGAAAGTGAGAGAAAACATGGGATGTAAGCAGGAATTTCCTGTCACTCGCTCCTAGCAGCTGGTTGTTGGATAGGAATAAGAAAAGTAGGGCAGCTGGCAAACACCCAGCTCTAGCTTCTCTTTCTGAGACCCTCCCCCACCGCCAATGGCACTGTGACTACTTGTCTAGAGCCACGCTCTAGCCCAGATTTTGCAAGCTGATGCAGCTCTGCACACACACCCCTTCAATATAGAAAGGTGCTGTAGCATGTCCCTGTCTAAATGTATCTTTTCTCTGTCCATTTTCTTTCCCCATTACTATGTTTCTCTCTTGCCATTGACAGCCGCAATTATAACTGTTGTCTCCACTAGTTCCTTCCACTATAAGAATTGCCTATTTCACTCCAGTCTGGCTTCAAATACACCATTCCAGGGAAGCCAGTCTTGTTGACATCACCAAATTATTTAAGTCCATTTTACTATGTGTCAGTAGCATTTCCTGGAGTTGTTCGTATCCTTTTTCAAAACACTGGGATTTATAGATCACAATAAGGATTTTGAGGTTTTATCCAAAGTGCACTAGAAAACCACAAAAAGATTTTTTGGGAGGGAAGCCTCCAGTGACACTACACTCTGGGTTTTGCACCTACTTCTCTAGTGTATCCTCCTCAAACAAAACTCTAAATGCCAGTTGTTATCAACTGAATGTTTGCATCTCCTTCAAATTTACATGTTGAAGCCTAATCCCCATAACGATGGTATTAGGAGGTAGAGCTTTTGGGAAGTGCTTAGCTTTAGGAGGGTGCTTAGCTTTAGGAGGGTGCTTAGCTTTAGGTCAGGAGGGTGAAGCTCTCAGGCTGGGATTAGTGCCCTTATAAACACAGGAGGAACACCACAAAGTTCTCACTCTCTCCTCCATTTGAGGACAGAGAGAAAAAGCAGAGGTCTGCAAGTCAGAGAGAGGGCGCTCACCAAGAACCAAATCTGCTGGCACAGTGATCTTGGACTTCCCAGCCTCCAGAACTGTAAGAAATAAATGCTGTTGTTTAAGTCACCCAGTCTATAGTATGTATTATGGCAGCCTGAACTCATACACAGGTGTTCCCCAGGGTTCAGTTTGGAGACCTCCTCCTTTCTCTACACTTTTTCTCCAGGGGTTTTCATCCATTTCCATACGTTTTCAAGACTATCTAAACGTGTCAATGAATTCCAAATTTGTACTTTTGGCTCCCCAAATTTCCTTTGAGCTCCAGATTTTTGTAACAATATGCTTATCCTACATTTTATTGGGCATCTCACAGATACCTCAAGCTTAAGTTTAAAAATTGTTTTTTATAGCCTCCTAATTGCATTTTTCTTAGTCCTGCCCATCTTTTTTATTTTTATTTATTTATTTTTTTAACATCTTTATTGGAGTATAATTGCTTTACAATGGTGTGTTAGTTTCTGCTTTCTAACAAAGTGAATCAGCCATACATATACATATATCCCCATATCCCCTCCCTCTTGCGTCTCCCTCCCTCCCCTCTAGGTGGACACAAAGCACCAAGCTGATCTCCCTGTGCCATGCAGCTGCTTCCCACTAGCTATCTGTTTTACATTTGGTAGTGTATATATGTCCATGCCACTCTCTCACTTCGTCCCAGCTTCCCCTTGCCCCTCCCCATGTCCTCAAGTCCATTCTCTACGTCTGTGTCTTTATTCCTGTCCTGCCTCTAGGTTCTTCAGAACCTTTTTTTTTTTTTTTAGATTCCATATATACGTGTTAGCATACGGTATTTGTTTTTCTCTTTCTGACTTACTTCACCCTATATGACAGTCTCTAGGTCCATCCACCTCACTACAAATAACTCAATTTCGTTTCTTTTTATGGCTGAGTAATATTCCATTGTATATATGTGCCACATCTTCTTTATCCATTCATCTGTAGATGGACACTTAGGTTGCTTCCATGTCCTGGCTATTGTAAATAGAGCTGCAGTGAACATTGTGGTACATGACTCTTTTTGAATTATGGTTTTCTCAGGGTATAGGCCCAGTAGTGGGATTGCTGGGTCGTACGGTAGTTCTATTTTTAATTTTTTGAGGAACCTCCATGCTCTTCTCCATAGTCTGCCCATCTTTTTTTAAAAAAGAAGTTTTAACACCCACAAGTTGCAAAGCAGAAACACTGTTAATCATTCTTGATTCTTCACCCTTCCTTAATCCTCCCATACTATCCCTTAAGTCTTCTCCAAATCAATCCAAAATATGTCTTCTTTTCTTTTCCTCACCACTGCTACGACTCTGGCCCAAGTCACCATCTTCTATCCTAGGAACTCCTACAATGTGCCTCTTATTCTTATTCTATTTGCCCTCTTGCCCTCCTCCACTTGCTTCTGCAGATTCATCTGTTAAAATATGAATGATGCCCTCATTACTCAAAATCTTTTAAGTAAAACCCAATTCTGCTGTTGCCTACAGATCTCAGCTTAATCCTGTGTCTTGCCTACCCATCCACCTTCATTTCATGCCACTGGGTCCTAGGTGCAGTGGCCATCTCTGAAATCCCAGCAGGGACCATGCTCTGTCTTACTCATGCTGTTCCCTCTCCTGTGAATGCTGTTTCTGCTGATCTTCATATAGCGATTCTTTATTAATCCTTCAAATCCCAGTTTAAATGTTCCCTGCTCATGGAGGCCCTACCCACTTCATCTATGCGGATTCCCTTTGTTATTCTTTCTCAACCATTTGTTCCTCATTGAATTAAGAGTATTTTATATGTATTGTTGCTTATATATTTTCTATCTTTATTTCTCATTACACTGTAAAATACAAAAGGGCAGGATCTTGTTCCTTGTATTCATTAATGCATGCTCAGTATCCAGCACATTTGCTGGATTCGTAGCACTCAATATGCTGAATGAATGAACTCAAGTATGAAATAGGCATTCAACATGCACTTAAATAATTAGAGTTTATTATAAATTACACCATATAAATATGTTTAACTATATTACTATTTAGTAACGCTTACATATTACACATAATTGTTATGCAGAAATATTTTGAGTTCACCAACAAGTTTTTATTGAACCCAGTACCTACTTTATGCCCAGAATACTGTGTGGTACTATGGGGAGAGTTGATTAAAAATAAAGATAATCATTACTCTTAAAAAAAGGTTACAATCTAGAGGAGCTAATGTTTAAATACACAAAAAACATGGAAAGGATGTATAAAATGATTTCATGATGTGAAAAATAGCTGTAAAATATTTAATGAAACTTAATGATAATGAGGATCTCTTTGATGAAGAGTCATGGCCCTCCAAAAAGTGAGCACCTATGAGATGAGATAAAATAAATAACAATAGCAGGTCCCACTAAAGTTGCAGAATCATATTACATATATGTGTGCACATGCAAAGTTCACGTGCCTTGGGAATTTTTAATACCTGCAGATAATTTATAAGAAGAATTCAGAATTGTAGTTTATCTAAAAAAAGTCAAAGTACATAATACTTTGGGGTAGCAAAATTTAATATATAAACAGTAGTGACCTACCTTGTGTTTATCCTCTGACTGGTGTCAGACTGGCAAAAATGAATAATGTATAGTACCCACTCACAGTGTGTCCATAGTACGGTTGGAGGGAGAGGGAAGTAAAATAATCATATAAAAGCCAAATCAATTTACAGTTCAACAGGTGGTATAGAAAATACATACACACAAAGATGCTATGGAAGCCCCATGATTGAGGAGTCAACTAATTTGCTTGTGGGAGTCGAAGGTGGATTTACACAGGGTGTGTCATTTGAGCCAAGCCTTGAATATAAGTAGAGTTTTGACTGCTCATGAAATGTGAGAAGCTTATTCCAGATAGAAGGAATGACTTGTTCAAAGTCATAGGCCTGAGAGGAAACGAGGTGTCTGTGGAATATAGAATGCAAAGCAGTCTCAGTGAATTAATACAATAGGTTCTTGGAGCATACAAGACTTTTTCTACCCAGGCCAAAACATTCTACTTAAAGGAAAAATGCAAAAACGCAAGCCAATTATGGTGATACAGCTGGTTATTTTGTCATGATGCAAAACTGCCTAATCAGTCCTTTAACTTCTTTCTGCTGTGTTAACCATCTTTGTTAAACAAAAAATAGTTTATCTTTTGGAGAAACTGTAGGGACTCTTAAATCACAGGTCAATGCATGTTCTAAAGCTTTACTGCCCAATTTGGAGCTGCAAGCCACAGGTGGCCACAGAGCACTGGAAACGTGGCTGTTACCACATGTTGAAATGATAATATTTTGGATACACTGGTTTAAATAAAACACATTATTAATATTATTTCACCTACAGGCATACCTCGGAGATATTGCTGGTTTGGTTCCAGACCACTGCAATAAAGCAAATATCACAATAAAGCGAGTCATACAGATATTTTGGTTTCCCAGTACATGTAAAAGTTAAGTTTACACTGAACTGTAGTCTATTAAGTGTGCAATAGCATTATGTCTAAAAAACAATGTACATACCTTAATTTAAAAATACTGTGTTGCTAAAAAATGCTAACCATCATCTGAGCCTGCAGGGAGTCTTAGTCTTTTTGCTATAGTAATATCAAAGATCACTGATCACGAATCACCACAACAAATGTAATAATGATGAAAAAGTTAGAAATTTTGTGAGAATTACCAAAATGTGACACAGAGTCACAAAGTGAGCAAATGCTGTTGGAAATGGCACCGATAGGCTTGCTTGAGGTAGGGTTGCCACAAACCTTAAATTTGTAAAAAAACACAATATCTGCAAAGCACAAAAAACAAAGTGCAATAAAATGAGGTATGCCTGTATTTATTTTTCCTGTTTTTAAATGACTTCTAGAAAATTTTAAACTACATGTGCAGCTATTTCTATTAAAGAGTACTGTTCTAAAAGGTTTATAAAACAAATTAATACTATTCTCTAGGAATGGACAACACCAATTTAGAAGATTAGGGATTATTCAACATTGAGCCCATAAAATCCTCTCTAAAATTTATGTGATTAAAATGAAAACCATAAAAGTTTAGCATTGTATGACGCATAAGTATTCTCTTATACATGTGGGAAAGCATTGAGCATTTTTTAAAAATGTGGTTTCACCTAGAGAAGCTGTATTTTATAATTTTAATTAAACCTGGAAAGCTTCTACAGTATTGTGTTGCCTTAGTGGAGAATTTCATGACCACCTTTATTTTTTAAATGAGGCTATTTATTGTGTTACTTTTGTTATTTCCACAATCTTAGAAAATTAGCATACAAAAATACTTTTCTGATCCACGTGTGATACCCTTCCTTTGACTCTGTTCATTTTTAATAGCACTTTGTATGTATTAAAGCTAAAGATAAAATTAAAATGAAATCAGGTAGAAATGTATAGCAATTATTTTTATTGTGATTAGTTTTTTTAATTTTGAGAAATATAAAAGTAAAGAAGATGACAACATAATTTAGAATCAAATTGAAAATGGCTTAAAATGGTCAATATTTATTGGTCAAAGCTAGAGATTTTGGGACCCATCTACCAATTACTATGAAATTAAGGAAATGCATTTAGAAATTATTTGCAAGTCAATAAACCTCAAATAAAAGGTTTTCTGAGGTTATTTTGGTAAAATTATTACTTGTACAAAAATTACAACTAATATTTATTTAGCTGAGTTAACATGAAGCAATAGTGACATTCAATAACATTAAACTAATTACATAGAGCCACTAATTTCTGCGAAGTGCCTTAAAATAAAATGGATTGTTACTATCTACTGTGTTTAGGGAATTTCTGCTAATATAAGAGACTCAGTTTATAGACTACTTGGAATGATTGGGAATAACACAGCTGTTAAAATGCATGAGATTACACTGTAACAGCATCTTTTACCTAATAACAAATCAGGCCAGAAATACTAGTAAACATAATCACTGGGCCCTTAATGGAAGATTTCTGCTAATTTTGAAAGCTTTACAATTAGCTGTGATTCAATGAACCTGATTCCCTGTTAAACTGTTAGGGAAGGCAAAACAGTGTTGTCTTAGGAAGGCAATGCTAAAGTTTCTATGTGAATTTTTACTTTATAAGGCAAGATAATTTTAAAAATAAAATTGTTTCATTATTTTTTGTAACTATAAAAAATTCATACATTGCACTAAGATTAAAGTACACTTTTTCTTTTAAATACTCACAACCCACCAGGGCCATTGTACTACCAGCATCTTAGACTTTCTCTCACACACTTCTCATTGTGCAAGAGACCTTCTTCCTGCTCCAGCCCTGCAAGCCTATTCTGGCCTGAGAATCCTTGTCCTTGCTGTTCCCTCTTCCAGAAAGGCAGTGTTCCTCAGTTCTCTCATAACTAGCTCCTTCTTTTCATGTAAATCTCGGTTCAAACATGACTACTTCAAAGTCCTCTTTCCAGAGTTCCCTTTTTAAGTGCTCATCATTTTCGCCTAATGCAAGAATTATTCCTTTCTTTTCCTCAGAAAAATCATCAAATTTGAATTTATCTTGTTAATTTGTGTGCATAGCTGTTGTTAGACTTTCCTCTGGAGAACATACACTCCATGGAAGCAGAAACATTGTTTGGCTTGTCCACCTCTGCTAACAAACTAATTAATAAAGTAATGGTATACACACACACATGCCACACACACACACACACACACACACACATATATTTATAAATATATATTTATTGTCATATTGCTCCTGATATTTGGTAGTTTTTTTTTTTTCATTAAAAATTTATTGAGAGGGCTTCCCTGGTGGCGCAGTGGTTAAGAATCCGCCTGCCAATGCAGGGGACACAGATTCGAGCCCTGGTCCGGGAAGATCCCACATGCCACGGAGCAGCTAAGCCTGTGCACCACAACTGCTGAGCCTGCGCTCTAGAACCTGTGAGCCACAACTGCTGAAGCCCGCGCGCCTAGAGCCCATGCTCCGCAACAAGAGAAGCCACCGCGGTGAGAAGCCCATGAACTGCAGCAAAGAGTAGCCCCCCTCGCTGCAACTAGAGAAAGCCCGCGTGCAGCAACGAAGACCCAACACAGCCAAAAATAAATAATTAAAAAACAAAATCTATTGAGAGCTTTCAAAGTCCATAAGCATATCTCTGTAGCATATGTTTTAATGATTACAGGGCATTCCACCATTTCAATACACTAGACTTTGTTATCAAATCCTCTGTTGTTGGATACTTAGGTTCCTACCATTTTTGCATATTATAAACAATATTTTGACTTACATCCTTGTAGGTACATATTTGAACACTTGCCTGATTATTTCCTCCAGATAAATTCTAAGTTAAACTAAGTAAATAAAAATATACAAATTTTAAATTTTGACTCATATAATCATACTTTTCTACAAAAATGTTTTACCAGTTTCTACTTACATCAACATTGTGTATAAGTGACTATTTCTCCATAGTCTTGGCAATATGGAAATTATCAATACTTGCCGATTCAGTTCAGTAGGGGAGAATATATCACATCTTTTTTTTTTTTGGCTGTGTTGGGTCTTCGTTGCTGCGCGGGCTTTCTCTAGTTGCGGTGAGCGGGGGCTACTCTTTGTTGCAGTGCATGGGCTTCTCACTGCGGTGGCTTTTCTTGTTGCCGAGCACGGGCTCTAGGTGCGCGGGCTTCAGCAGTTGTGGCTCGCAGGCTCTAGAGCGCAGGCTCAGTAGTTGTGGTGCATGGGCTTAGTTGCTCCACGGCATGTGGGATCTTCCCGGACCAGGGATAGAACTCGTGTCCCCTGCATTGGCAGGCGGATTCTTAACCACTGCGCCACCCAGGGAAGTCCCTATCATGTCTTCTTGAATGAATTGTTCATGGCCTTTGGAACATTGGAAAGTTTATCTTTTTCAATGATTTCTAAGATCTATTCACATATTAAGATAATTTAATATGTGTAGTCAAATAACTTACATATAATTTTTTCTAATTTTTATATGTATTTTATCTTTTTCATGTATGTTTAGCTGTTTTATAGTAAAATCTGTTTTCCCTTCAAGTTTTTTATTTTTAGCATCAAGTTTTACAGGGTGCGACTTTATCCCAAGACTATGAAAATTACACACACACACACACACACACACAAAACATACATAATGTGCATATATTATATGTCACACATGTACATACTATATATTGGTCTCATTTTCATCTTTAATATTCAACAAAAATCTACAAGTATTAGAGAAATCACTTTGCAAGTTTGAAAGTGTTGAGGCTTATATCAGTGTACCATCCTGATAGTTTGATACAAAGTTCTTAATATTTTCTATTGATCTCAAAGAGAACCTCACAAATAATATTGTTCCTGTATAGGACAAAAATGCTAAAATCCCTTAATGGCAAATGTGTCTTTCTCAACTGACTTTAATTTTGTTTCATAAGGATGTGCCTTAAAAGGGGCTGCCTATACTTCTAAACAGACTTAGAAACTTAGAGTAAGAGTTTAATAATAAGTACCAGTAATAGAGATTACGTGTCTTTAGGTTGCATTTTGGTACCATATAATGTTTTCAGTTATGACTAACAAACAGCCCACTCTCAAATATATTCTGAAGGTAGATACAGTTTGAAACATCGTGATTTAACAGGTGGCTTAGTGGGTGACTCAGTCCTTTCACTCTGGCTCTAACAATAACATAAAAGGATTTTTTAGTGGGACATCACTGTTCTTTTTTTTTTTTCTTTGATATCAACCACACACACAAAAAGACTGGGTTATACTTCCAATTGTGCTGTCTTTAACTTGGATAATGAAGTTACCATCCTATCAGTACCTAAGACTTCCTTAAATGTTCTGTTATATTCAACCACATCTTCAAGAGAAGTGATGATGGGGCTAGAGTCCCACTGAGTAAGTAAAGTTTGCTTTTATCATAAACTCATTATTCTCAAGGCAAGGGCTGGAACCTATTTTTGGAAGCCTGAAATATTAAATTTTTCATTTTCATGTTAACTTTTTTCATTTTCTTGCTCTTTTTGTGCATAATAGAAATTAATAATAAGACAAATTGTCACCTGTGTGATACATAGCCATAATTAGTATTTCTGTGGTTCCCTTTAATATTTCAGTGCAAATTTGTTAGAAAATACCATAAATAATAATAACAAAGCTGTTGTGAGGACTGACTGTATGCTAAGAGCTTTAAGAATATTAATTCATTTAATCTTCATAGCAAACTCATGAGGTTAGTACTATTTTTATTCCTACTTGACAGGCAAAAAACTGACTGACCAGAAACTTAAAGACACTTGTCCAAAGTCACACAGCTAGGAATGGCAGAGATAAGACACAAAAGTAGGCAGACTGCTTCTGCAGCCCCTCTCAAAGAGTATACTCTCTACTGCTTCATGAAACTTACACTTTCCTCCAGCTTCCATAATCAAGTCATGACAGGGTTATAATGAAAGTAATAGACAACATTTCACTGATCCAGCAAGGCCAACTTCTACAGTTCTAAGGCAACTCGATTTCAATTACTCCTAAGAAGTTCTGGAAATCCTAATGTGTTAGGTGTGTGTCATGGGTTTACCAGTGTACTCTTGTCTATAGCATATTTCCCACGTCATTGCCATGAAGTTTCCTGCTGTCTGATTTAACTCCTACGTCAGCCTGATTCATTTATTCATTGACATTTATTGAATACTTACTATGTGTACATTACTGTATTAGCCACTGGGAAAATAGCAGAGAAGGAAACAAAATCCTTGCTCTTATGAAGCCTATATTCTAGATAACAGTGATGAGTGATAAATAATTTGTCTGTTAGAAATAAGTGCTGTGGATGAAAAAGTCAAAGATGGAAGAAGTCACTTTATATGAGATGGTGACATTATATACAAATGTCATCTCAACAATAAGATGACATTTGATTAAAGAGCCAAATGAAGTAAAGGAATGATCCATGTAGATTTCTGGGAGAAGACCACTCCAGGAAGAGTTCTAAAGAATATCCAGAGTACCAGTGTGATTGGAGGGAAGAAAACAGAGGAGAGTAGTATGGTCAAAGAGATAGAGGGGCAGATGAAATGGGAAATGTGTGTGTGTGTGTGTGTGTGTGTGTGTGTGTGTGTGTAGTACATGAATATATACAGACATGCACACATTTCTGTGTATTTAAAGTAGAGCCAAAAAGATTAAATGCTGGTTTTCGTGTGTGTATGAGAGAAAGAAAATTAAATATGACTTCAAATGTTTGGCCTAAGCACCTGGAAGAATGGAAGCTATTACAGAGATGTTGAAGGCAATTGGGTGAGCAATTCTGGGGGGGAGCTAGATGTTCAAGTTACAGATATGTTAAATTTGAGATTCCTATTCAGTGTCAAAATGGAGCTATTGAACAACCAGTTGCAGTTGTGAGTCCTCCTTGAGGAAGCGTTACTAGCCGGAGATGAAATCTGGGAGTTGTCACGTTATGAATTGTATTTAATGCCATGAGACTGGGTGAGTTCACCTTCAGAGTCCATGTAAAATGAGAAGACAGATGACCAATTTTGATATTGGTTGACATTTAGAGGCTATGAATATGAGAGAGAAATTACATTGTTTGAATCAAGAAAAAGAATTAGAATATAAAATCCAAAGGAATAGAGGATCTTAATATCCTTCAGACAATATTTTATGACAATATTATGTTTTGCAACTACACTTTCATAAAAGATACACGGTAGAGTTCATGGAGATAATGTACTTGAATAAGGGAAGAGCCTTTGGCTTTACCAATGAACCAAGAAGAATATAAAGTTGATATTATTTTATGAAAATAAAGGCAATGAACAGGGATACATATGTTAATTCTTGGCATGGAATTAGGTCAAGAGCACATGGCAACACATCATTTCCAAGAGGTAAAGATGGAGAATTTGTTATAAATATCCTTAAATGGTCAATGGATATTAATGAAAAGGAAAGTCTGTTTACAAATTTCCCTGAGTCATTCTTCTTCTTATTAATCTTGCAGGCAATAGGAGGTCAATTTGTTGAAGAAATGAAAGTGTTCCTTGGCTCTAATCTCACAAAACGGCACAAGAACCCTGGTATATATATGCAGATAATTTCCTAATATACACAGCAGACCATAGTAATAACACAATTTTTTACATAAAGTGCTAATCTTGGGAACACTTTCTATACATTTATAAGACAGAATTATTTTTATCTTCATTCATCTATTTCCCCTGTTTACTAATATTAAGAGAATTTCATTATATTAAAGCTGAATTTACTACATGTTAATAGCTACATACTAATAGCTGAATCTGGTACATGTTCTTAAATTCGTGCTTGTGTTCTAAGTTTTATATAAATAACATTTTAAATTTTTAAAAATAGGGAATGATAAATAAGTATACATTTTCTCAGATGATTTCATGTTGAATGCTCAAGTGAAAAAAAGCTACTGGGTGTGGGCAGATAAGGTAATGATCAAATGTTATGTGCTTTTCCTCAGCTTTTTTTTTTTTTTTTCATAGCATTCAGGTGAGGGCCATAACATGAATAAGAGGAATGCAGCATTTGCTGTCAGACTTTATGAACATAAACCTCAATGCTAGGGTGAATAACGAAAACTCGTTTGTAATTTAAGTAATGCTCTGCAAGCTGGATGTACAAAACTTAGGCAAAGAAATCTAAATTATATAAATCAAATGAACTACTATTGGCAAAAGTATATATTTCACATGAATTTAAGAGAAGCTAATGGCTTATACACCCTTGATCTCATTTTACCTTGTATATTTTACCATTTAGGACTAATTTAAAGGGTGCAAACTTACAGTTATTAAACAAACAAGTCATGGGGATATAATGTACAACATGGTGACTATAGTTAATAATACTGTATTGTACATTTGAAAGTTGCTAAGAGAGTAGATCTTAAAATTTCTTATCAAAAGAAAAAATTTGTAATTATGTATGGTGATGGATGTTAACTAGATTTATTGTGATCACTTCCCAGTGTAATATACAAATATCGAATCATTATGCTGTATACCTGAAACTAGTAAAAAGTTATATGTCAATTATATTCTCTATGAAATAATTTAAAACAAAACTGAGCATATTATTATCAACATAATTATAGCTCAATACATACAATTGACCTTTATATATAGACAATTTTTTCCAGCCTTATTGATATGTAATTGACAGATAACACTGTGCAAGGTTAAGGTATACAGTATGATGATTTGATATCATATGTATTGTGAAATGATTACCACAATAATGTAAGATCTACTCTCTTAGCAAAGTTTAAGTATACAGTATCAGTAACTGTAGTCACTATTCTGATGTCAGTCCTCCCATTATACAAATTTCTGATCCTAATAGTGCTTCCTGATTATTTGCCATTAAAAACTTCTTAGTGTGGTGATTACCCCTTAATGAGGAGATGTCCTTGAAATAGAAGCCTAATTTTCATCTCTGTGTCACACTTCTTCTGCTTCTTTTTTTTAAAAGAATTTTAAAATTGAGATACCAATGAGATACCATTTGAGATACCAATGATATCAAAGAGAAATTTAAGTCAAACTGATGCATTTGTAGGAGTTAAAAATTTTACCTGAACACCTGTATCTATCTTAGTTTAATTAAATCAGTATTTAAAACAGCATTCAACCATAGATCTTAAAAGGATCATTGAATAAAAATTCATTACTTTCCTGCAATTATATATATTTTCCTATCTTGGTGGGACAAACTCATTTCAAAATAGTGTGTATGTCCACTGACTTTTAAAATAGGGTATGTCTGGTAAATAACATCATGACATACTTTGCTTAATTTATTTAAAAATCCTTGTTTTAAATATAAAGAATATTTGAGTGTGAAAGAGCATTATTTAATTTTCTTACAGTTAAAGATGATGTTTGTTTTATTAGCAAATTGTAACCATTCTAAATGTATTTAAAGTTAGTAAGCCTCAAGAAAATTTAATGCAATTTAAACATAGGCTGGCAATCTCTACTTTATTTATTTATTTGATATTTAATACAAACTTTATTTATTTATTTATTTAAACATCTTTATTGGAGTATAATTGCTTTACAATGTTGTGTTAATTTCTGCTGTATAACAAAGTGAATCAGCTATACATATACATATATCCCCATATCTCCTCCCTCTTGAGTCTCCCTCCCACCCTCCCTATCCCACCCCTCTAGGTGGTCACAAAGCACCGAGCTGATCTCCCTGTGCTATGTAGCTGCTCCCCACTAGCTATTTTACATTTGGTAGTGTATATATGCCAATGCTACTCTCTCAATTCATCCCAGTTTACCCTTCCCACTCCCCATGTCCTCAAGTCCATTCTCTACATCTGCATCTTTATTCCTATGCTGCCCCTAGGTTCATCAGAACCATTTTGTTTTTAGATTCCATATATATGTGTTAGCATATAGTATTTGTTTTTCTCTTTCTGACTGACTTCACTCTGTATGACAGGCTCTAGGTCCATCCACCTCACTACAAATAAATCAATTTTGTTTCTTTTTATGGCTGAGTAATATTCCATTGTATATATGTGCCACATCTTCTTTATCCATTCATCTGTCGATGGACACCTACGTTGCTTCCATGTCCTGACTATTTTAAATAGTGCTGCAATAAGCATTGTGGTACATGACTCTTTTTGAATTGACATTCTCTGCTTTAAGAAGTCAAGTATGATTCTTGTGAACTAACCTGTGATATAATCAGTGAGAAAGCATGGACTACATATGGCCACGTCTTAAATTTCAAATAGAATCAAATCCCTAATTGTTACTTTCTTCTGTGAAGACAGTTGCTCTCAACAAGATTCTTTAATTCGGAAGAGAAATCGTTCTGGAAAAAGCTCTAACTGATTTTAAAATGTTTTTTGGAAGAAAAATTGGTTTAAATTACTGGCACTAAATACATTTGGGTCTGCATGTCAAATGCATATACAGACTTCATTCTTGAATGGCTAAGAGCTACATACATATAAATAGAACTAAAAGGATAGAATTTAAGACTCCAACAGAAGTGTCATTTATGGGTTTCTTAGCACAGCATTTAATCCCTTTTTCTGTTAATGAGAATTCAACTTCTTTGGAACACTGCCCCTCTTTGTCACATACTCTTGGACCATCAATTAAAGTATTGACCCCTTGTGGCCAAGATATGAGCTTGTGTCAACTTTGGCTGTTTCAATTCTTTCACCTGGGTATGTGAATTTTGAACAGAGTGCCGTATAGCGTGAAAAGAATTGGAGATGATACAGCTCATATGCCAACACCCCATTGACTGTTCTTTTGTTCCTGTTCACATCACTGGATTTTCCTTGGTCCCTCTTCTTTCTGAGACCTAACTATTAGGTCTTCTTTCTGAGATTCCACACTGTCTTGCATACGTCTAATAAATTCTTTTTTGGCTGTAGTTAGCCAGAATCGACTTCTGTTACTTACAAGCAAAAATCTCTGGCCAATGAAAGCTCACAAAAATGATAAAATATTATATGTTAAGAAAAAAAAATAAATGTTTCTGTGGGGAAGTAATACTAAATAAGTTAGAATCGGCACATAAAATGTGCCATAAATCTTAAGTTGGAAAGTACAACAGGCAGGCAGGTGATTAATGAATAAACTGTAACAACCTAGCAGGAAAAAAAATTGACAGTTTTTATTGCTTAGCTGCAACTATTAGAAATTACATTAGTTCTACAACAAAGAGAAAACTGAAATGGAGATACAGGTGTAGATGAGGTCAAGCTTTGATATTCTTTCACATTGAGCCCAGAGATTCTCCTAGAAAAATTCCCCTGATCAACTTTGTTTCCCCACAACAGGACTATATATTTTGTTTTGCATATGTTCTAAGCTCTTTTGCATTCTTTAATGCATTTTTAAGCTGAAATTGGGCAGAGCTTGTGGTTACTATGTTTTCTATATCTGGTAGAGTGAATCCTGCAGAATTTTTATTCTGTTAACACATGTTGACTTCATTCCAGTTAATAAGCACACACACACACACACACACACACACACACACACACACACACACATATTTAGTGGCAATTTGATCTCTAAGACTGCTCTCAATGATTAGGTAGCTGCTGTTGAGACATAATTTCAAATGAATTGGGGGTCTCACAAAGCATATTCTACACAATTATACCATTAGAAAAATATTATTTTACTACAAGTCTTTTCTAAAAGCAACTCTACCTCTTTCTTCATAATCTCATGATATAGCACTGGTACTATACCATCCACATTTTATTTTTAGTTACATAAACTTCATAAACCTAAGGACAACATGGCAGAACTATAGTAGCTCTAATACTGTTCAATGACAATCTATGTAAATTCTTTATGACAAAATTTATGTCTGTTTAAAACCCAAGGTCTTTATACAATTACAGAAGAGATTTTAGCACAGTAGTCAAATAAAGCATTCTACGAAGACTTTGACGTGCCTAAAAATAAATGCACACAAAAATTTAGTGAACTATGGGAGACTGTTGAGCTGAGGCTCTGGCGTGACCTCAGAACTGGGTTCACCTCTCAGAGTGTGTCAGAGCCAAAAGACACAACCAAGGCAAAGAGTGGGATAAGGAGGGCTTTATTACTTGCATTTTCCCAGCACCAGTTATTGAAGAGGCAACTAACTGCAGAACAACCATATGGAAAAGACAGAAACCTACCAGAAAAGATCTCTACAACTAAAGATATAAAGAAGGAACGCCAATGAGACAGAGTCAGCTCTACCCACCACAAGTCCCTCCCATCAAGCCTCTTAGATAGCCTCATCCACCAGAGGGCAGACAGCAGAAGCAAGAAGAACTACAGTCCTGCAGCCTGTGGAACAAAAACCACATTCACAAAAAGATAGACAAGATGAAAAGGCAGGGGGCTATGTACCAGATGAAGGAACAAGATAAAACCCCAGAAAAACAACTAAATGAAGTGGAGATAGGCAACCTTCAAGAAAAATAATTCAGAATAATGATAGTGAAGATGATCCAGGACCTCGGAATAAGAATGGAGGCAAAGATTGAGAAGATGCAAAAAATGTTTAACAAAGACCTAGAAGAATTAAAGAGCAAACAAACAGAGATGAACAATACAATAATTGAAATGAAAACTACACTAGAAGGAATCAATAGCAGAATAACTGAGGCAGAAGAATGGATAAGTGACCTGGAAGACAGAATGGTGGAATTCACTGCTGCACAATAGACTAAAGAAAAGAGAATGAAAAGAAATGAAGACAGCCTAAGAGACCTCTGGAAAAACATTAAACGCAACAACATTCGCATTATAGGGGTCCCAGAAGGAGAAAAGAGAGAGGAAGGACCTGAAAAAATATTTGAAGAGATTATAGTCGAAAACTTCCATAACATGGGAAAGGAAATAGCCACCCAAGTCCAGGAAGCACAGAGAGTCCCATACAGGATAAACCGAAGGAGAAACACGCCAAGACACATAGTAATCAAATGGGCAAAAATTAAAGACAAAGAAAAATTATTGAAAGCAGCAAGGGAAAAACGACAAATAATATACAAGGGAAATCCCATAAGGTTAACAGCTGATTTCTCAGCAGAAACTCTACAAGCCAGAAGGGAGTGGCATGATATACCTAAAGTGATGAAAGGGAAGAACGTACAACCAAGATTACTCTACCCTGCAAGGATCTCATTCAGATTCAATGGAGAAATCAAAAGCTTTACAGACAAGCAAAAGCTAAGAGAATTCAGCACCACCAAACCAGCTCCACAACAAATGCTAAAGGAACTTCTCTAAGTGGGAAACACAAGAGAAGAAAAGGACCTACAAAAACAAACCCAAAACAATTAAGAAAATGGTCGTAGGAACATACATACTGATAATTACCTTAAACGTGAATGTATTAAATGCTCCAACCAAAAGACACAGGCTTGCTGAATGGATACAAAAACAAGACCCATATATATGCTGTCTACAAGAGACCCACTTCAGACCTAGGGACACATACAGACTGAAAGTGAGGGGATAGAAAAAGATATTCCATGCAAATGGAAATCCAAAGAAAGCTGGAGTAGCAATACTCATATCAGATAAAATAGACTTTAAAATAAAGAATGTTACAAGAGACAAGGAAGGACACTACATAATGATCAAGGGATCAATCCAAGAAGAAGATATAACAATTATAAATATATATGCACCCAACATGGGAGCACCTCAATACAAAAGGCAACTGCTAACAGCTATAAAAGAGGAAATCGACAGTAACACAATAATAGTGGGGGATTTTAACACCTCACACCAATGGACAGATCATCCAAAATGAAAATAAATAAGGAAACAGAAGCTTTAAATGACACAATAAACCTGATAGATTTAATTGATATTTATAGGACATTCCATCCAAAAACAGCAGATTACACTTTCTTCTCAAGTGCACACGGAACATTCTCCAGGATAGATCACACCTTGGGTCACAAATCAAGCCTCAGTAAATTTAAGAAAATTGAAATCATATCAAGCATCTTTTCTGACCACAACAGTATGAGATTAGAAATGACTTACAGGGAAAAAAAATGTAAAAAAACACGAACACATGGAGGCTAAAAAATACGTTACTAAGTAACCAAGAGATCACTGAAGAAATCAAAGAGGAAATCAAAAAAGACTTAGGGACAAATGACAATGAAAACACGACAATCCAAAACCTATGGGATGCAGCAAAAGCAGTTCTAAGAGGGAAGTTTATAGCCTACCTCAAGAAACAAGAAAAATCTCAAGTAAACAATCTAACCTTACACCTAAAGGAACTAGAGAAAGAAGAACAAACAAAACCCAACGTTAGCAGAAGGAAAGAAATCATAAAGATCAGAGCAGAAATAAATGAAATAGAAACAAAGAAAACAATAGCAAAGATCAATAAAGCTAAAAGCTGGTTCTTTGAGAAGATAAACAAAATTGATAAACCATTAGCCAGACTCATCAAGAAAAAGAGGGAGTGGACTCAAGTCAATAAAATTAGAAATGAAAAAGGAGAAGTTACAACAGACACCACAGAAATACAAAGCATCCTAAAAGACTACTACAAGCAACTCTATGCCAATAAAATGGACAACCTGGAAGAAATGGACAAATTGTTAGAAAGGTATAACCTTCCAAGACTGAACCAGGAATAAACAGAAAATATGAACAGACCAATCACAAGTAATGAAATTGAAACTGTGATTAAAAACCTTGCAACAAACAAAAGCCCAAGACCAGATGGCTTCACAGGTGAATTCTATGAAACATTTAGAGAAGAGCTAACACCCATCCTTCTCGAACTCTTCCAAAAAAATGCAGAGGAAGGAACACTCCCAAACTCATTCTATGAGGCCACCATCACCCTGATACCAAAACTAGACAAAGATACTACAAAAAAAGAAAATTACAGACCAATATCACTGATGAATATAGGTGCAAAAATCCTCAACAAAATAATAGCAAGCAGAATCCAACAACACATTAAAAGGATCATACACCATGATCAAGTGGGATTTATCCCAGGGATGCATGGATTCTTCAATATACGCAAATCAATCAATGTGATACATCATATTAACAAATTGAAGAATGAAAACCATATGATCATCTCAAGAGATGCAGAAAAAGCTTTTGACAAAATTCAACACCCATTTACGATAAAAACTCTCCAGAAAGTGGAAATAGAGGGAACCTACCTCAACATAATAAAAGCCATATATGACAAACCCACAGCAAACATCATTCTCAATGGTGAAAAACTGAAAGCATTTCCTCTAAGATCAGGAACGAGACAAGGATGTCCACTCTCACCACTATTAGTCAACATAGTTTTGGAAGTCCTAGCCACAGCAATCAGAGAAGAAAAAGAAATAAAAGGAATACAAATTGGAAAAGAAGAAGTAAAACTGTCACTGTTTGCAGATGACATGATACTCTACATACAGAATCCTAAAAATGCCACCAGAAAACTACTAGAGCTAATCAATGAATTTGGTAAAGTTGCAGGATACAAAATTAATGCTCAGAAATCTCTTGCATTCCTATACATTAATGATGAAAAACTTGAAAGAGAAATTATGGAAACACTCCCATTTAGCATTGCAACAAAAAGAATAAAATACCTAGGAATAAACCTACCTAGGGAGACAAAAGACCTGTATGCAGAAAACTATAAGACACTGATGAAAGAAATTAAAGATGATACCAACAGATGGAGAGATATACCATGTTCTTGGATTGGAAGAATCAATATTGTGAAAATGACTATACTACCCAAAGCAATCTACAGATTCAATGCAACCCCTATCAAATTACCAATGACATTTTTTACGGAACTAGAACAAATCACCTTAAAATTTGTGTGGAGACACCAAAGACCCGGAATAGTCAAAGCAGCCTTAGGGAAAAAAACGGGGCTGGAGGAATCAGACTCCCTGACTTCAGACTATACCACAAAGCTACAGTAATCAAGACAATATGGTACTGGCACAAAAACAGAAACATAGATCAATGGAACAAGATAGAAAGCCCAGAGGTAAACCCACGCACCTATGGTCAACTAATCTATGACAAGGGAGGCAAAGATACACCATGGAGAAAAGACAGTCTCTTCAGTAAGTGGTGCTGGGAAAACTGGACAGCTACATGTAAAAGAATGAAATTAGAACACTCCCTAACACCATACACACACAAAAAAACTCTAAATGGATTCGAGACCTAAATGTAAGACCAGACACTATAAAACTCTTAGAGGAAAACACAGGAAGAGCACTCTTTGACATAAATCACAGCAAGATCTTTTTTGATCCACCTCCTAGAGTAATGAAAATAAAAACAAAAATAAACAAATGGGACCTAATGAAACTTCAGAGCTTTTGCACAGCAAAGGAAACCATAAACAAAACGAAAAGACAACCTTCAGAATGGGAGAAAATATTTGCAAACGAATCAATGGACAAAGGATTAATCTCCAAAATATATGAACAGCTCATGCAGCTCAATATTAAAGAAACACACAACCCAATCCAAAAATGGGCAGAAGACCTAAATAGACATTTCTCCAAAGAAGACATACAGATGGCCAAGAAGCACATGAAAAGCTGCTCAACATCACTAATTATTAGAGAAATGCAAATCAAAACTACAATGAGGTATCACCTCACACCAGTTAGAATGGGCATCATCAGAAAATCTACAAACAACAAATGCTGGAGAGGGTGTGGAGAAAAGGGAACCCTCTTGCACTGTTGGTGGGAGTGTAAATTGATACAGCCACTATGGAGAACAGTAGGGAGGTTCCTTAAAAAACTAAAAATAGAATTACCATATGATCCAGCAGTCCCACTACTGGGCATATACCCAGAGAAAACCATAATTCGGAAAGACACATGCACCCCAATGTTCATTGCAGCACTATTTACAATAGCCAGGTCATGGAAGCAACCTAAATGCCCATCGACAGATGAATGGATAAAGAGGATGTTGTACATATATACAATGGAATATTACTCAGCCATAGAAAGGAACGAAATTGAGTCATTTGTTGAGATGTGGATGGATCTAGAGACTGTCATACAGAGTGAAGTAAGTCAGAAATAGAAAAACAAATATCGTATATTAACGCATGTATGTGGAACCTAGAAAAATGGTACAGATCAACCGGTTTGCAGGGCAGAAGTTGAGACACAGATGTAGAGAACAAATGTATGGACACCAAGGGGGGAAAACCGTGGTGGGGTGGGGATGGTGGTGTGCTGAATTGGGCCATTGGGACTGACATGTATACACTGATGTGTATAAAATTGATGACTAATAAAAAAAAATTTAGTGAACTATGAAGATTAAAAATCAATACTAGGGGGAAAAAAATTACTACTTGGTCACAAACAGCATTCTGAATATCTTGGCGATCAAAACAAAGAGGAGAACATGATCACTTTTACCATTCAGGGTCTCAACCCCTGTGAGCATAGGCAATTGTGAGAGCCCTGCAGAAATGTGTCTAAAGGGCCAGTTGCTGCTCAGCTCACACTTACTGGTCCCATGAAGAAATGCAAACTCTAGTCACCAGATTACCCAAGTTTTTAGAGAGATTAGAATTTCAGACTTTATGTGAAATCTCCCAAATTTGAAGTTTAGAAATTAATCCATAGTTAGTAGATTAAAACGAAAAATTAGCTCTGGGATCAGACTGCTGGAGCTTATGCCTTGGCTTCATCATTTACTGTTGTTTTTCCATGGACACGACAATCACTCTCTCTACACCTCATCTGGAAAAACAATAATAATATCAGCTTCATAGAGGTTTTGTAAGGACTTCAAGGAGATAATGGAGTGTCTGATAAATTATAAGAATTTAATATGTTAGCCATTTTTACTATTTAAAACAATATGTAGTAAAACCAAAATATATCTGTAGTGATAGATATAGGTCACTAGTTTAGATCTGTGATTTATAATTGTTCTTACTGTCCAGAAGGGAAAACATATCTGTTTTTCAGAGAAAACTTTGTCTATAGCATTTATCTCTAAAATAATATTTTTCCATGCAAAACTTCACATAGATGTTGCAATGTATAAAATAGGTATAACCTAGACAGAGTTCTGTGGTATGACACACCTTCACTCTCTCCTCCAACTCCTATTTTCCAGCAAAGTTTAATCTTAACCAAAAATCAAGTGGTATCTTGAGCCTTGCAATAATATTAAAATACGCTATACAGCAATCAACAATAAGAACTTGATTTCATGTATATCAACCTGTTTCTAATATAGACTTTCTCTAAACAAGATTCACTGTCCATCAAGTCATATGAGAATTCTCATAATGTACATATAACATATACCTTACTCCCAAATCTAAACTGGCTAGATCTGGGATTAAACTTGCAAATATATTTTAAGATAAAGGTAGCAATGCTTCTGTAGTTTGCCTCAAAAAAAATTTTTTTTAATTCTTCATTTATCAGCAAAGGATTGTCTAACATCACAGAACCACAGGAGAGAAAGAGCACCTATCTCACTTCTTTATGAAACTTCAGCTTCCCAAAGCAATATCCCTTAAGAAATAGTTACTGTTTTTTCTTCTCCTTGCCTTCCCAAAGACAAATCAGTACACCACCTCAGGCAAGCTCTGGTTCTACAGAGTAACTTTTTATTATTCAAAATTTAGGTCTTGATATAGATGTTATAGACTGCTTCATTCCAACCTGCATAAGGAAGATTTTCGTTCTGAAAAACCTGCCCACTTGATGCTTATCTAAACTGGTCTCGCTGCTTTGCCATGACATGATTTATTTCCAAATTTCTCTTCTGATAGTTCACAAAGTGCTTTGTGTCAAGCATAAAGGATACTAATTACCTCTTCAACTTGTCAGGTCTCTGAAATACATGAATTACATGTCCACTGGCATATAACACCAACCAACAGAACCTAGCCTGAGGATATAACCTTCTATCATCTGTGCCTAGCCTCAATTAAAAATTTAGTTGCACATGTGTACAGGTTAAAGCATATAGGCAAACATGTTCAGGAACACAAAGGTTATGAATATGCTGTGCCTTTCCTTGGCTGCCTCATATTTCACTGCTCCACTAACTCTACACAACCTCTTTGAAACATATAATTAACACTTTGAAATACTGACTAATTCACTGTACCCTTTCTGCCTACAGCTGAAAACATAAGAAGGACATGCACTGTCAGTTTACAGAAGATACACAGCCAAGATTGCACAAGCCACCTCAGTTTATAGTGATGATTAGTTGAAATGATATATGGCACATTTACAATTTGTTTTAAATATATAAAGTTAAAAGAATGTTAATAAATAAAATGTTAATAATTTGAATTTACTTTCATGAAAACAATGACCAAAGTGTATCACTCTGTAGAAAGCTGTCCATATTGAGGTACTTAGGAGAATCAATGAGACACAATCTCACCTATCAATACAGTCACCTATTCTTTCCTTGATATTTTAATTCTAACACATTCTCCAGGTGTCCAAGAAAATAATTACTCTTCTTCATAAAAATAATCATGTCGTCACTTAATAGAATACAATTCCCTGTATACACTGAAAAGCTTCCAGTTGAGTGCATTAAGTTTTGCAAAAACATCTATTGTAATTCAAATTATGAAATATAAAGCCACTCTAGAATTTCTGTCTATAAAACAACTCATTGAGAAAATTCTTCATATTACAATGGGATAATTCCCCCCCCCCCACTTAAGGTGCTTTATATCTGAAAGCACAAATTAGAGGATAAAATTAGAAGACACTTCTCAATGAGATAAATTATAAATGATATTTTCTGTTAATTTTATCTAAATTGTCAACTAAAATGTCTAAGATTGAAGCACATTTTAGGGAATTTCAAATTATTATTACTTTGCTTATTTTAAATATTGGAGCTATCTGAAAATATTAGGAAAAAAAAAAGAAAAATATCACTGTTTCATATGAGAGTATTTCCAGTCATCTTTTGGCTTGGCTATAACTGTTTATCTCTAAATTTGAATAATTTTAAAAATAACACTAAAGATTTATACAATATCTTCTTTTAAAAGATTGTATTTGACATTGTTAACAGTGATTGTTAATTGTTATACTTACTATGTTTCAAAATGACATTGTGTTATACCTGGCTGAATAACTTGAAAGCTCTGTAGTTACAAGAAATGATAAAATGTTATTAAATTTCCTATATAATTAATTCAGCCTTTTCTCAGTTCATGTGAGATCAACTGTACCAAAATTAAATAACAATTTAGAAGAACTGCATAGGATAGGTCTAGATAATATATACATTAATTTCTACCTTGAAAAACAATAGAATAAAGTTTTTTCCCAAATTGCCTTAGAAAGTTCACAAATTTTACCATATTAGAATATTAAAAAAAATCAGTAAGTTGAAAGTTGGCACTAGTAAAGACCACAGTTTCTGATCAGAATGTATTAAAGATAGAAACACTAATAAAATTAGAAAAATAAGCCAAAAATATTTCTTCATCTGAAAAGTTCAAAACTATTTACTCAATTATATAATTTTTAAAAACTGCAGAATATTTTAAACACTACATATCAGAACCTATTGATGAGAAAACAAACAGTTCTCAGAAGAAAAAAATCCTTAATATTCATAGTAATGAAGAAGAAAAATTGAAAATAAGTGAATTAAACATCCAACATATAAAGTTAGAAAGAGAACAAGATGATAAACCTATAGAAGAGAGAATAAAGTATTTGAAAATGATAAAAAAATAAATTGATGAATAAGGAAACAAATATTATAAAGCTGATAAGCCAAATAAATGTCAGTAAGGTGAAAAAAAAACAACAAAAGATAACCTTTTGAGTACTCTAATCAAGAAAAAAAGGGGGAGGAGAATGCATAAATACACAAACTGAATAAGAAAAAATAACAAGTAAACAATAGGTACTATAACAAACCTTAAGAGGATCCTTAAATGCTTTTTAGCAATCATACCCTACATCCTAATTCATTTTTCTTTCATTCTCTCAGAAAACTATTTCATATCTTTTCTTCTATCCCTAGCTTATCACCCATATTCATTCTCAACTTATTCCTTTGCTCCCTACTGCACTAAGAATACTGAAACAACCAGCAGAGAACTTTCACAGGCTCTCTAGCACCTCTACTGACATACTTTAACATCTCATTTACTATCACAAAAAAAAAAGAAAAAAACAAAAAACTGTGTATTCTCCTATGTAAAAAGCTATATATTCTCCCATTCCCAAAACCTCCTCAAAAATGTAACTCCCGAAAGTTCCCCCCACTCCTTCATACATCACAAATTTATGGAGATTATTTTCATCAGTACCGACAGTGTAAAAACATCCTGTTATTCTATCTGGAAGAAAAGAAAACATTTATTTCTTTTGATTCCACTTTACCCATCAGCTACCACCCATTTGTATCTTCCTATTTATAGCAAAGTTTCTTGAAACATTTCTTTCTACTTGAAATCTCTAATTCTACTCAATTCATTTTCTCTGAAACTCAGTGAAACTGCCTTTTGCCCACCCTGCTTCACCAAAACTTTGCAGGAAATTTACAATATGCTAGATCATGTACAGTGCTGGGAATACCCAAAGTTTAATTAGATACAGGCTTTGCTTCTGAGAAATTTCTGATGTAAAACAGTCATTACTTTCCCTAGGATTATAAATATTTAAGATAAAAAATAGACACCATCAACTAAAACAGTTTTTTTTTTAAAAAGTACAATGAAATTGTTACATTGTAGCTCCAGACATCCTGGCACTGCTAACTCTGATTGCAACTACCACCACTTCCATTGGCTAACATCACTTGCCACCACTGCTATAAAGCTCAGTTAAATTCAGTTTTTGCTTTCAGAAGTCCTCCTTTGGATGCTAATCTGATGGCCTGGTGCTGGCTGCTCAAAAAATGCTGTCTTCTTTTTCATCCCCCTTTCTATTTTTCTTATTTGAACTCAGCAGTTAAAAGAAAACTATCTCTGGTCTGTCTGGGAGAACTAAGACTAGAACTGGAACTTTCCAGTGTGTCTGCATTTCTCCACATGACCGTGTGAAATACTTGAATTTGAAGGCTCAGTCCTTTTTGCTGATTTTTCTTGGCTATGGATGTGAACCTCATTAACTCTTCAAAAATGAAGAATCTGCAGCACAGAGAGGTTGAATAGGTTCATGTAACTTGAAATCTACACTTCAAATTTCAGAGGCAATGCTTTTTCTTTGTATATCAAGGTCTAGAGTCAGTAGACCTAAGTGTCTCAGGTTTACAAAAGGGCTTTATTTTGCTAATATCTTAACAGGAAAAAAAAAAAAAAACCAACCTTTCCTTTTAGGACATTTCAGTTAAGTAAAAGATATATAAGTTTGAAATAGTACCAAAAGTTGTATACCAGTATATAAGTATACCCATGCAGACTGATAGTGTGAGAGTTCAGAAATCAGACTTTCTTAGTTAGAATTGGAACTCTGACATATACTACTTTGCAACCTGTAGAAGGTGAGTTAAACCCTCTCTATATCAGTTTCCTCACCTGTAAAAGAGGAATAATAGTACTTCTAGTCCATAGGGTAGTGGTTCAGATTGATAGTTTTATATGTAAAGTCCTAGAACTATGTCTGGAACACAAGGTCTTAAACAGTAGCTATCATTTCTGTTTCTGATTCTAGTCACTAGTCTGAAGAGTTAGTAGTGCAGGGGTGCATGAAGAGCAGTTATAAAAGATTTCAATTATTAAAACCTATGTCACAACATGATATGAGGAATATAAGTGAATATAACATGGAATTTGACCATATAAAAAGTTAATAGAAACTGTCATATATGTAAAGGCTCAGAAAATATACCACCACTCAAATATCTTTCCTAGAAAATTTAGTTAAGATTACATTCCATCTGGCCAAGAGATGAACCCAAAGGTAAAAAATAGAAAAATGAGTAAATGATGTATACAGGAATGATACAAACATTCAATTAAGTGTTCAGCAGCTATTAAATGCCCCTCATTTAATAGGTCAGGTCCCAACTACTGCCGTTTTGCCTCTCCTTAATTGAAAACCTGAATGCAAGTATAGACAATATACGTTGGAGTAAAAGTATTATATAAAAGTTTCTAATAATATGGATTTATGCTAACACAGTTGGGGAAGTTCAGTATGGGAAAAGAGCAAGAACAGAGAAATATCCAGTTCTTCTACTTTATAGCATGTGCAAAAGTGATACAATTACTCTCCTAATCTTGCTAAATAAAGAAATATATAGATGATTTTTTTTCCAAAGAAAAACAGGATTCACTAGTTTAATTAAAAATAATTTGTTTTTCTTATATATACTGCAGAGAATAAAGCAAGGAAACCCAGTTCAACAGCCAAAGCAAAAAAACAAAGGCAAAATCAAAGAAAAAGGAAAGAAAATTTAATGACAGGAAAAATTGCTCATAATATGTTTAACGAGAAAAGTAGCATATAAAATTACATATAGTATGATTCTAATTTTGAGAAAAGCATCTCTCTACTTGTGTAAGAGATGATAAAGGTCTACTTAAATTGAACTTTAAATAATTGTAGGTGTAGATATCTGAACATTTTCTGCAAAGCACAAAGAAAGCAATATACAAGAAAACAACTTCCAACAACAGACCAAAATTGGACAAGGTCAGTATGGGACTCAAAATGGAAAATCAGCAAAATATGTGTCACAAACTGTGTTGAAAATCAGCTCAGAGCATCAGAAAAAAATTCTCTTAGTTATATCTGATCTTCTGTTTTTGACAAATCTCTTACTGAAGAGATGTCACAAATTAATATAGCAATCCCTTTGAGGCCTCTGTATATTAGGATTATATACATTATATTTAAGTTTACGATGATGAAATAGAAAAAAATTCTGGTTCTAAAGTATGTCATCATTCTTAAGAATCATTTTTTTATTTAATAAACTTTCAAGTTAAATAATTACTCCAGAAATGTAAAACAACTAGTATCAAGTGTTTAATATTGTTCTTGACTATCTTTGACTCTAAAACCTTAAGTGCTTTAAAAGAGATTGCAGTCAAGATGGCGGAGTACAAGGACGTACGCTCACTCCCTCTTGCAAGAGCACCGGAATCACAGCTAACTGCTGAACCATCATCGACAGGAAGACATTGGAACTCACCAAAAAAGATACCCCACATCCAAAGACGAAGGAGAAGCCACAATGAGATGGTACGAGGGGCTCAATCACAATAAAATCAAATCCCATAACTGCTGGGTGAGTTACTCACAAACTGGAGAGCAATTATACCACAGAAGTTCACCCACTGGAGTGAGGGTTCTGAGCCTCCCGTCAGGCTTCCCAACCTGGGGGTCCAGAAATGGGAGGAGGAATTCCCAGAGAATCAGACTCTGAAGGCTAGCGGGATTTGATTGCAGGACTTTGACAGGGCAGGGGGAAACAGACACTCCACTCTTGGAGGGCAAACACAAAGTAATGTGTGCATCAGGACCCAAGAGGAAGGAGCAGTGACCCCATGGGAGACTGAACCACACCTACCTGCTGGTGTTGGAGGGTCTCCTGCAGAGGCAGGGGGTGGCTGTGGCTCACCACGGGGACAAGGGCACGGGCAGCAGAAGTTCTGGGAAGTAATCCTTGGCGTGAGCCCTCCCAAAGTCTGCCATTGGCCTCACCAAAGAGCCTCTAGGCTCCATGCTGGGTCGCCTCAGGCCAAACAACCAACAGGGAGGGAACTCAGCCCCACCCATCAGCAGACAACCAGATTAAAGTTTTACTGAGCTATGCCCTCAAAGGAACAACCAGCTCTACCCACCACCAGTCCCTACCATCAGGAAGCTTGCACAAGCCTCTTAAATAGCCTCATCCACCAGACAGACAGCAGACAGACAGCAGAAGCAAGAAGAACTACAATCCTGCAGCCTGTGGAATGAAAACCACATTCACAGAAAAATAGACAAAATGAAAAGGCAGAGGACTATGTACCAGATGAAGGAACAAGATGAAACTCCAGATAAACAACGAAATGAAGTGGAGATAGGCAACCTTCCAGAAAAAGAATTCAGAATAATGACAGTGAAGATGATCCAGGACCTCAGAAAAAGAACGGAGGCAAAGATCAAGAAGATGCAAGAAATGTTTAACAAAGACCTAGAAGAATTAAAGAACAGAGATGAACAGTACAATAACTGAAACGAAAAATACACTAGAAGGAATCACTAGCAGAGTAACTGAGGCAGAAGAATAAGTGACCTGGAAGACAGAATGGTGGAATTCACTGCATGGAAGGAATAAAGAAAAAAGAATGAAAAGAAATAAAGACAGCCTAAGAAACCTCTGGGACAACATTAAACACAACAAGGTTCGAATTATATGGGTCACAGAAGGAGACGAGAGAGAGAAAGGACCCGAGAAAATATTTGAAGAGATTATAGTTGAAAACTTCCCTAACGTGGGAAAGGAAATAGCCACCCAAGTTCAGGAAGCACAGAGAGTCCCATACAGGATAAACCCAAGGAGAAACACGCCGAGACCCATAGTAATCAAACTGACAAAAATTAAAGACAAAGAAAAACTATTAAAAGCAGCAAGGGAAAAACAACAAATAACATACAGGGGAACTCCCATAATGTTAACAGCTGATTTCTCAGCAGAAACTCTCAAGCCAGAAAGGAGTGGCACAATATATTTAGAGTGATGAAAGGGAAGAACCCACAACCAAGATTACTCTACCCGGCAAGGGTCTCATTCAGATTTGACGGAGAAATCAAAAGCTTTACAGACAAGCAAAAGCTAAGAGAATTCAGCATCACCAAACCAGCTCCACAACAAATGCGAAAGGAATTTCTCTAAGTGGGAAACAAGAGAAGAAAAGGACCTACAAAAAGAAACCCAAAACAACTAAGAAAATGGTAATAGGAACATACATCTCGATAATTACCTTAAATGTGAATGGATTACATGCTCCAACCAAAAGACACAGGCTCACTGAATGGATACAAAAACAAGACCCATATATATGCTGTCTACAAGAGACCCACTTCAGACCTAGGGACACATACAGTCTGAGAGTGAGGGGATGGAAAAAGATATATTCCATGAGTTTGAGTAGCAACACTCATATCAGATAAAATAGACTTTCAAATAAAGAATGTTACAAGAGACAAGGAAGGACACTACATAATGATCAAGGGATTAATCCAAGAAAAATATATAACAATTATAAATATATATGCACCCAACATAGGAGCACCTCAATACATAAGGCATATGCTAACAGCTATAAAAGAGGAAATTGACAGTAACTCAATAGTAGTGGAAGACTTTAACACCTCACTTACACCAATGGACAGATCATCCAGACAGAATTAATTAGGAAACACAAGCTTTAAATGACACAATAGACCAGATAGATTTAATTGATATTTATAGGACATTCCATCCAAAAACAGCAGATTACACTTTCTTCTCAAGTGCACATGGAACATTCTCCAGGATAGATCACATCTTGGGTCACAAATCAAGCCTCAGTAAATTTAAGAACATTGAAATCATATCAAGCATCTTTACTGACCACAAGGCTATGAGATTAGAAATCAGTTACAGGGACAAAAACATAAAAAACAGAAACACATGGAGGCTAAACAATACGTTACTCAATAACCAAGAGATCACTGAAGAAATCAAAGATGAAATAAAAAAATACCTAGCGAGAAATGACAATGAAAACACGAAGATCCAAAACCTATGGGATGCAGCAAAAACAGTTTTAAGAGGGAACTTTATAGCAATACAGTCCTACATCAAGAAATGAGAGAAATCTCAAATAAACAATATAACCTTACACCTAAAGGAACTAGAGAAGAACAAACAAAACCCAAAGTTAGAAAAAGGAAAGAAATCATTAAGATCAGAGCAGAAATAAATTGAAACAAAGAAAATAAGAGCAAAGATCAATGAAACTAAAAGCTGGTTCTGGGCTTCCCTGGTGGCGCAGTGGTTGAGAATCTGCCTGCCAATGCAGGGGACACGGGTTCGAGCCCTGGTCTGGGAAGATCCCACATGCCGCGGAGGAACTAGGCCCGTGAGCCACAACTACTGAGCCTGTGCGTCTGGAGCCTGTGCTCCGCAACAAGAGAGGCCGCGATAGTGAGAGGCCCGCGCACCGCGATGAAGAGTGGCCCCCGCTTGCCACAACTAGAGAAAACCCTCACACAGAAACGAAGACCAAACGCAGCCAAAAATAAATAAGTAAATAAATAAAAAATAAAAATAAAGGAATTCCTTAAAAAAAAAAAAAGCTGGTTCTTTGAGAAGCTAAACAAAATTGATAAACCTTTAGCCAGACTCATCACGAAAAAGAGGGAGAGGACTCAAATCAATAAAATTAGAAATGAAAAAGGAGAAGTTACAACAGACACCGCAGAAATACAAAGCATCCTAAGAGACTACTACAAGCAACTCTATGCCAATAAAATGGAGAACCTGGAAGAAATGGACAAATTCTTAGAAAGGTATCACCTTCTAAGACTGAACCAGGAAGAATAGAAAATATGAACAGACCAATCACGAGTAATGAAATTGAAACTGTGATTAAAAATCTTCCAACAAACAAAAGTCCAGGACCAGATGACTTCACAGGTGAATTCTATCAAACATTTAGAGAAGAGCTAACACCTAACCTTCTCAAATTCTTCCAAAAAATTGCAGAGGAAGGAACACTCCCAAACTCATTCTATGAGGCCACCATCACCTGATACCAAAACCAGACAAAGATACTACAAAAAAAAAGAAAATTACAGACCAATATGACTGATGAATATAGATGCAAAAAATCCTCAACAAAATACTAGCAAACAGAATCCAACAACACCTTAAAAGGATCATACACCATGATCAAGTGGGATTTATCCCAGGGATGCAGTGATTCTTCAATATACGCAAATCAATCAATGTGATACACCATATTAACAAATTTAATAGTAAAAACCATATGATCATCTCAATAGATGGAGAAAAAACTTTTGACAAAATTCAACACTCATCTATGATAAAAACTCTCCTGAAAGTGGACATAGAGGGAACCTTCCTCAACATAATGAAGGCCATATATGACAAACCCACAGCAAACATCATTCTCAATGGTGAAAAACTGAAAGCATTTCTTCTAACATCAGGAACAAGACGAAGGATGTCCACTATCATTTAACATCGTTTTGGAAGTCCTAGCCATGGCAGTCAGAGAAAAATAAGAAATAAAAGGAATACAAGTTGGAAAGAAGAAGTAAAACTGTCTCTGTTTGCAGATGACTTGATACTCTACATAGAGAATCCTAAAGATGCCACCAGAAAACTACTAGAACTAATCAATGAATTTGGTAAAGTTGCAGGATGCAAAATTAATGCACAGAAATCTCTTGCATTCCTGTACACTAACAACGAATGATCAGAAAGAGAAATTAAAGAAACAATCCCATTCATCATTGCAACAAAAAGTAAAATACCTAGGAATAAACCTACGTAAAGAGGTAAAAGACCTGTACTCAGAAAACTATAAGACACTGATGAAAGAAATCAAAGATGACACAAACAGATGGAGAGATATACCATATTCTTGGATTGGAAGAATCAATATTGTGAAAATGACTATACTACCCAAACCAATCTACAGATTCAATGAAATCCCTATCAAATTACCAATGGCATTTTTTACAGAAGTAGAACAAAAAATCTTAAAATTTGTATGGAGACACAAAAGACCCCAAATATCCAAAGCAATCTTGAGGGAAAAAAATGGAGCTGGAGGAATCAGACTCCCTGACTTCAGACTCTACTACAAAGCTACAGTAATCAAGACAATAGGGTACTGGCACAAAAACAGAAATATAGATCAATGGAAAAGGATAGAAAGCCCAGAGATAAACTCACGCACCTATGGTCAACTAATCTATGACAAAGGAGGCAAGGATATACAATGGAGAAAAGACAGTCTCTTCAATAAGTGGTGCTCGGAAAACTGGACACCTACATGGAAAAGAATGAAATTAGAACATTCCCTAACACCACACACAAAAATAAACTCAAAATGGATTAAAGACCTAAATGTAAGACTGGACACTATAAAACTCTTAGAGGAAAACATAGGAAGAATACTCTTTGACATAAATCACAGCAAGCTCTTTTTTGACCCACCTCCTAGAGTCATGGAAATAAAAACAAGAATAAACAAATGGGACCTAATGAAACTTCAAAGCTTTTGCACAGCAAAGGAAACTATAAACAAGATGAAAAGACAGCCGTCAGAATGGGAGAAAATATTTGCAAACGAATAAACAGACAAAGGATTAATCTCCAAAATATATAAACAGCTCATGCAGCTTAATATTAAAAAAACAACCCAATCAAAAAATGGGCAGAAGACCTAAATAGACATTTCTCCAAAGAAGACATACACATGGCCAAGAGGCACATGAAAAGCTGCTCAGCATCACTAATTATTAGAGAAATGCAAATCAAAACTGCAATGAGGTATCACCTCACACCAGTTAGAATGGGCATCATCAGAAAATCTATAAAAAACAAATGCTGGAGAGCGTGTGGAGAAAAGGGAACCCTCTTGCACTGTTGGTGGGAGTGTAAATTGATACAGCTAGTATGGAAAACAGTACAGAGTTTCCTTAAAAAACTAAGAATAGAACTACCGTATGACCCAGCAATCCCACTACTGGGTATATACCCAGAGAAAACCATAATTCAAAAAGACGCATGCACCCCAATGTTCATTGCAGCACTATTTACAATAGCCAGGTCATGGAAGCAACCTAAATGCCCATCGACAGATGAATGGATAAAGAGGATGTTGTACATATATACAATGGAATATTACTCAGCCATAAAAAGGAACGAAATTGAGTCATTTGTAGAGACATGGATGGATGTAGAGACCATCGTACAAAGTGAAGTAAGTCAGAAAGAGAAAAACAAATATAGTATATTAACATATATTTGGAATCTAGAAAAATGGTACATATGAACCGGTTTGCAAGGCAGAAATAGAGACACAGATGTAGAGAACAAACGTATGGAAACCAAGGGGGAAAGTGAGGTGGGGGTGTGGTGGGATGAATTGGGAGATTGGGATTGACATATATACACTAATATGTATATAAGAACCTGCTGTATAAAAATAAATAAATAAAATTCAAAAAAAAAGGAGATTGCATTTTAAAGGTGCAATGGTATAAAATTTAAGTTATGCAAAATGAGTAATTCTAGAGATTTGCTATGCAACATTGTGTTGTAGTTAACAATCCTGTATTGTGCACATTAAAAAAAATTAAGATGGTAAATCTCATGTTAAGTGCCCTTACCATAAGAAAAGAAATTTTTAAATAAATAAATATATATAAAATAAAATAATTAGGGAAACCTGTATTTAAATCCTGCTTCTGATACTTACCAGTAGTGTGAGAGAGAAAACATACTTCTCTGAGATTTTTATCTTACTATACATAAAACGGAATTAAAGGGACTACTTTCAGTACTCTTTCTTTCTTTTTTTTTTTTGATGAGATTGTTTTAATCCATAATGTTTCTTTTTTTCCCCTCAACATCATACTATTTATTTATTTATTTTTAAATTTTTTTAATTAAAAGAAGTTTTATTTTATATTGGACTCTCATGAGAACAAAATAAAACAGTTGAAGGAGTCAGTTAATATAGTACTTGGAAATTTGTGATCAACATGCTTCTTCTTTTCCCCTATTCCACTACTCTGAGATTTTTGCTCTTGTTCTTTATTTGCATACTTCCATCATTGTCAAACTTTTGTCATATATAATCATAAATATAGGTTTAATCATCAGTCACCTCAAATAAGCTAAGCATTCCTTGAAGGCAGAGGCATCTTTCATTTACCTTTTTCATTTCTGTAAGTGAAGTACAGTAACACCCCAGGATAACCTACATGCCTGCCCTTTATGTTCCCTTACTACTAGTCACATGCCTCTCTATAACATAGACATTTTATTATAATGTTTTGATTAGGAATCTGTGTCTTCTGAAAATATGCAGAATCATCGAGTGCAGGAATAGAGTGTCTCTCAGCTTGAAAATGATCAATATTTGTCCTAGATAAAACCATGGTCTCATGTTACCACTGTTTTCTATTTAAGGTGCATATAGCACTCAGATCTGAGAATACTGTGGTGAAAATGATAGGTGCTCTCCCTGTGCCTCTGGTGCTCACAGTTTGATTTTCTCTTTAACCCCAAGTGAACCTCTTCAAACATCTAACAATCGTTAACTGCAGATAAAGCCAGGCTCAGCACTGCATTAGTAGTTTGGGGAGATACAGAGATATAAGATAAAATCTCTATATTCTCAGAGAATGCATTTGGAGAAAAAAAAATACATGAAATGACACTGAGCAAGACAGTATTAATAAGAAGTTTAGGCTTGTAATTTAAGTTATGAGGCAGACAGTGGAATATTAGGAGGAAGAGAGGCAGATTTGAAATCAGATTTTGAAATATAGTAAGAAGATTAATAATTTATCTTCCATATTAGTGTTTTCCAAATCTAATTATATGAGTTATCTGAGGTGATTATTAAAAATATGAAATTGAAATATCCAGAGAAGATGATGTCATTGTCAACAAGCACTGTGATTTCTTATTTTCAGTGAAGTTTTTGAAAACTGTTCTAGAGGACTAGGAGCTGTGAAAAAATATTTTTCTAACACCTTCATTGAGAAATAATTTAAATACCATAAAATTCATCTGCTTTAAGTGTACAATGCCATGATTTTAATGGATAGAGTTATATAATCATCACCACAATACAATTTTAGAATATTCCCATTACCCCAAGATCCCTAGTGCTCACTTGCAGTCACTTCATTTTCCCACCTCTAACCCTAGGAAACTATTAGTCCACTCTCCATCTCTATAGCTTTGCCTTTTCTAGGTATTTTATATACACGGAATCATACTCTATGTGATCTTCTGTGATTGGCTTCTTCCCCTTAGCATAATGGTTTTCAGTTTCACTTATGCTGTAGTATCAGTAGTTTGCTATTGGTGTTGCTGAATAGCATTTCATGACATGGATATACAATATTTTGTCCATACATTTGCCAGTTGAGGGATGTTTTTTCCACTTCCATTTTTGGCTATTATGAATAATGCTGTTATGAACATTTGTAAACAGACTATATGTGGACATATGTTTTCATTTCTCTTGGGTAGATTTCTAAGAATGGAATTTATGTTTAACTTTTTTAGGAAACTGCCAAAATGTTTTTGATAGTGGCTGTACTATATTAGATGCCAGTCAGCAATTTATGGAAGTTCTAGGTTCTCTACAACATCATTAACACTTGATATTGGCTGTCTTTTTGATTATAACATTCTCGTGGGTGTGAACTGCAGTCTCATTTCAGTTTGGAATTCCTAATGACTAAAGGTGTTGAGTAGATTTACATGTGTTTATTGATATCCACTTATCATCATTAGTGAAACGTCTATTCAAATTGTTTGCCCACTTTTTTAATGTTCTGATATCTTAATTTTTTCCAGCTTTATTGAGATATAATTAGCATATAACAGTGTGTAGGTTTAAGGTCTACAATATGATGATTTGATTACATTTAAACATCATAAAATGATTACCGCAGCAGGATTAGTTAACACCTCCATCACATCAAATAATTACTATTTTTTCCTTGTGCTGAGAGCATTTAAGTTCTACTCTCTCAGCAATTTTCAGGTATGTAATACAGTATTATTAACTACAGTCACAATGCCGTACATTAGATCCCCAGAAAGTATTCATCTTATAACTTGAAGTTTGTACCCTTTGACCAACATTTCCTTATTCTGCCTCCACATACTACCTCTCCACTCCTGCCCGCAGTCCCTGGCAACCACCATTCTACAATCTGTTTCTATGATTTTGGCTTTTTTAGATTCCACATATAAGTGATATCACACAGTATTTGTCTTTATCTGACTCATTTCACTTAGCATAATGCCCTCAAGGTCCATCCATGTTGTTGCAAATGGCAGAATTTCCTTCTTTCTCATGACTGAACAGTATTCCTTTATGTATATATCACATCTCCTTTATCCATTCATTTGCTAACAGACACTTAGGTTGTTTCCATATCTTGGCTATTGTGAATAATGCTGCAATGAACATGGGAATGCAGATATCTCTTTGAGGTCCTGATTTCATTTCCTTTGGATATATATCCAGGAGTGGATTGCTGGATTATATGATAAATCTATTTTTACTTTTTAGAGGAACCTCCATACTCTTTTCCATAGTGAGTGTACCAATTTTGTTGGTGCTCCAACTTGTCCACTGGAAACTTGGACTTCCACAAAGACTCTCTTGATTATTGGTGATTGTCTAAGACATTGCTCTCCAGTGGCTTCTGGACCCCAGCCAAGAGGGGCTGGAGACAGTTCACGGGCCACTGCAGGGTCCACAGCTGGGACCAGGGTCTATATGTCCATTACTCAATACACAGTGGGTGAGACTCCTCCCAGATCTCTTGGCATACAGTGCTGAACCCCACAGCTTCCACAAAGGCACTTTAATCCATGAATGGAATGCCAAATTGTTGTTGTTGAGGGGGCAGTATGAGTGAGGAACTATTATTAGACTATGTTGTTGACATCCCTTTCTGTTTAGGAATATTTTAATTATCTTATTATTGAATTGTGAGAGTTCCTATTATATCCTGAATGCAAGTCCTTTATCAGATAAATACTTTGGGAATGTTTTCTTCTAGTTGTCTTTGTCTTTTCATTTTTCTTTATGGTGGCTTATAAAGTATCCATTTTTAGATTTTGATGAAGTCCATATATCAATTTTAATGGATTATGTTTTTAGTGCCATGTATCTTTGCCTAATCCAAGGTCTCAAAGATTCTCTCCAATTTTTCTTCTTCTAAAATGCATAGTTTTGCTCTAACATTTAGGTCTCTGGGCCATTTTGAGTTAATTTTTGTGTATGATATGGGGTAAGAATCTAAATTAATATTTTTATGTGAGTATCCAATTATCCCAGCATTTTTTGTTGAAAAGTCTATATTTTCCACATTAAACTGTCTTGGTATATTTGTTAAAAATCAGTTGGCCATAAATCTAAGAGTTTTGTCTGGTACTCTCTTGTCTTCCATTGTTCTATCCTTATGTCTGTGCTTAATCTATTTTAAGGATATGTTTATCCTTAAGCTATCTTGATTACAGCACTTTTAGAGTAAGTTGTGAAATCAGTAACTGTAAGTCCTTCAATTTGTTATTATGTTTCAATTTTGTTTGGGCTATTCAGTGTTCTTTGCCTTTTCATATACAATTTAGAATCACCTTCCTCCTTCCTGCAAAAAAGCCTGCTGACATTTTTGATAGGAATTGTGCTCAGTATATAGATCAATGTGTGCATATGTGTTATCTTAATTTTGAGTCTTCCAAAACATGAACATGGAATGTCTCTCCCTGTTTAGGTCTCTTTAATTTTTATTAGCAATATTTTATAATTTTCAGTGTGTGTTTTCACTATTCAGTTTCAGTACATATAAAGCTATGTATTTTGTTAAATTTATTCTCAATTATTTTGACTTTATTGTGGATGGAAATGTTTTCTTAATTTATTTTTTTACTTTTTGATACTAGATAGAAACACAATCAATGTTTGCATATTCATCTTTTATTCTGTGACCTTCCTGAACTAGTTTATTGGTTCTAGTAGTTTTGGAGGTTTTTTGTTTTCTTTTTGTGGACATGGAAGCATTTTAAGAAAGGGAGTAGCATAGTCATATTAGAATTTTAAATAGATGATTTTGCAGCTGTGTGGAGGATGTATTAGAAGGAGGAAATGCTGGAGGAAAAGTGATGATTTTTCAACACTGTTGGAAAGTTAACTGACAACCAGAATCCAGCAGGAATATGTAACAAATTAGGAATACATCAGAAAATGAATTAAGAAAGATAATTGATTACTATTTTTCACGGAACTGGGCATGTTTATTTTAAGAAAATTGCTTTAAGCTGTCTTTTCAATTAATTACATTATTGAGCTCATTAAAGCTCATAGCCTTCTGCTTCTAGTAATGGCATACTGCAAGCTGAACGAGCTTTGTTGATAAGAAAAACTACAAATGTTCCACATTAAAAAAAAAATTGGTTCACTTATGATATAATACAATAAGAAAGATAGTAAAGAATTGAGAGTTTGGGATCAGGAGAAGGCTAGATCTCAAACTTTTAGTTGCTTTTTCCCTAAGTTTAGAGGGACTGGCTCAGCACATTTGGCAGCTTCATGGGGCTAGAGGGACAGGAATTGGAGTCAATTCCTGACAAGATAGAATGGCCCTGGTGAATCCTCCTCATTTGGAGTTGAGACTCTCAAGGGCTGTACTCTAGAAGGATTAACTCCTGGATGAAGGATCTTCCCAGAAATTATTTGAATGGAGGTGATTAAGGATCGCTACTTTTCCCAGCCACCTTGCCAAAATAAATAGATATTTTCTTCAGAGGAAGATAATATAATCCTATAACTAAAATGACTTCCACTAACAATTTTACAAATAAAATGACTGCCACATAGTCAAAAATAACCATGCATATGAGATGACAAGACAATAAGAATGAACAATAACAGAAACAGAAAACAACAGAAATAGACATAGGAGTTACAGATACTGAAGTTATCTAAAAGACAAAATAAATATACTTCCAGTGTTCAAGATGGTAAAAGACAAGATGGTAAATTTTCACAGGAAACTGAAAATTAAAAGACAAAACAAATGGAAACTGTAGAATTGAAAAGGACAATAAACACAATAAAGAACCAAATAAATGAGCTCAACAACAAATTAGATACAGCAGAGAAAATTGGTGAATCAAAAAGGTAGGTACAAGTAAGATTCCTGATAAATCATAAAGAGACAAAGGGATAGAAAATAAAGAAAGGGTATATGAGGCATAGAATGCAAAATGAGAAGAATAAGCATACGGGAAGTAGAATTCAAGAATGAAAGGAAAAACAGAATTTGACGGTAGCAATGCTTTCTAAAAATGAATTAAAATTTTCCCAAAATAATAAAAGGCATTAAGTTACAGTGTCAGTAATACCTATGAACACAAAACAGGAAAAAATAAATACATTTTATTGTAAGATCATCATAGTAAAACTTCTTAAAAAAAAGAAACATTCTTTAAAGCAGCCAAAAGGAAAAACAAAAAAACATACAATTTATTCTCAAGGAGGCAACAATTAAATTGGCTACTGCCTTCTCAATAGCAACAATGAAGTTCAGAATAAAATGATATGTTAAAAGTGCCAAAAGAAAATACCACTAACCTAAAATTCTATATCCAGCAAAAACATCCTTCAAGAATAAAGGTGAAATAAAGGCATCTTCAGAAAGCCCTAAGCTGAGAAATTACTTATCTTTAGATCTACACTAAAGAAAATATCGAAGGCTGCTCTTCAGGTAGAATAAAAATGACCTCAGATGTAAGATCTGAGATCCAGAAAGAGTGATTAGTAACACAAGTGGTAAATGTATAAATAAATCTAAGGGAAATATTGCCTCTAGACAGCTACAAAATAATATCTTCACATCATACGCATGGAAATATAAGGTAGGAAAAGTACACATTAACATTACACTTTGGAAATGGGAGGGAAGTCTAAAAGGGAGGGGATATCTGTATGTGTATGGCTGATTCATTTTGTTGTGCAGTGGAGGCTAACACAACATTGTAAAGCAACCATACTCCAATAAAAATTAATTAAAAACAAACAAACAAAACAAAAAAAACAAAAAAACCAAAACATTACACTTTGGTACACTGAAGACGGATGTTGTAATTTATACATTAACTATTAGAAGAAAAGCAAGAGTGTAAAAGTGCCAGAGTAATAGAGGGAGGAAATTGAATGATAAAAAAACATAGTTAATCAATTCAAAAGGAGACATGAAATGTTAATAACAGAAATGCAAAACATATAGAGAAAATAAAAAGTCCTTAGTAAGACAGTAGATTAAGTACAAATATACAGGTAATCACAGTAAATATAGAGAGACCAAATAATTTAAAAAGAAAGATTGATAGACTGCATAAAAATAAAATCCAGAATAAAATCCAGAAACTATTTGCTATTTGTGATACATGTACAGACACAGACACATTGAAAGTAAAAGGATAGAAAAAGATGCACAGTGCAAACACTAACAAAAAAGAAATCTGCTATAATACTATTAAAATCAGACACAATAGAATTTATGAGAAAAGGCCTGTCTAGGACACTTCATGATGACATAAGGTTAAACTGGCCATGAAGTCAACAATGATTCAGCTGAATGCAACTAATAAAAGCCTCAAAACATATGCAAAAATTAATATAATTGTAAAGAGAAATAGGAACTCTATAATCATAGTGGGAGTCATTAAAACTTGTGATTTATACCAACGTAGAACTTTAGACTTGGAATTGTAAAATGAAATTACATTTTTAAAAGAAAAGTTACATTTACTTAACAATGTTACTTTTAAAAATGTGATTTTAGAAATCACATCTTTTCTATGAAAAAGATGCTAGTAGATAAGTTTCTTCTATCTCTAGCAATGTAAACTGACATGGAATATTTTGTACAGACTGAATATAGTTCATAAGACCACATTCTGATGACAGAATATATCAGGCAATAAAATCTTTAAATGACATTTTAAATAAGAATTGTTAAATAATATTTCCCATACATAAAATTAACAATGATAAAATAATATTGCCATTATTTGGAATTAATTGATCATTAGGTGAGAACTTCATCATGAAAAACTTTCAAATTAATAACCAGTATTTTTTTAACTTAGTCAATTAAAAATCTACTATAAGTCACCAAAACAGAAGTGAATTTTCTAAACTCTAACAGGAATAGAAAAAAATTTGAGCCAAAATATATATCTTAAAGCAGCGTACCGCGTACCGTAAAAGTGGGCATAAAAAGAATCATAGGTAAAAATAACCAGAAAAATTAGTTTACTGTAGAACAATGTAGTGTCAAATTCTAATCATTCCCATTCTTCAACAATTTCCTCTAACATCAAAATTAACATGGGCTTGCAGTCAAAGAAGCATTTCAAAGCGGAAATCTTCTGCCAAAGAACTTGAGGAATAACTGTTAATTCTTATACCTGCCTTTGAAAGCAACCTGAGATCTGATCTCTTGAACACCTCCTGGGAGGGGTGGGAGGAGGGGATAAGAGCCAAGAGAGAAGAGATTTACTTTGTTCCCATAGTACCCATTCCAAGTTCCAGGATAAGGGATCTCACTTTATGGGAGGCAAAGAAGAATTTAAAAATTTCATTTTGGGAGAATGTGTCCTAATTCAAGGATCAAGAAAGAAATTACCTATTATTCAGAATCTCACTCAATAAATTCTGTCATGTTTGGGGGAAATTAGTAGACTTTTATGTAAAAAAAATCACTAGAACCACAAATAAAACTTGGTTTAGAATACAAAGTATAATTTAAAATTCAAGTCCTATGTACCTTTGGCCTGCTAATCTTCAATAAGATTAAATCGCATAATCTTTAAGACTGTTAAATAATCAGACAAGAAATTTTAAGGGCTTACTAAGGGCCATGCAGCATAAGCTAACACAGAGCTACTATTTTGTAAACTAATTAAATTGCAGAGGTCAATACAAAGATGTATGATATAATTAGCTAGGGTGTGATAGTCATGTTTTAAAAGAATTCCACAACTGTAGTTCTAAACTCTCTCTCTTTTCCCAAACTACAGCATTTTTATGGTTGCTACCTAGCTTTGAGCCATAAGGCTCTGAAGAGAAATATCCAGGAAAAAGTAAATAGTGTGAATTTCAACGTCTTTGTTACTGAATCTAGATTTTCTCTTCAAAGATTAACAAAAAACAAATGAATCATATGCGTGCTAATATTAAGTATACCAAAGTACATTATAAAATTTATTGGAAAACTCAGGTTAGAAATTCATCTTGAGAATACTAATGGCTTTTTTCTCTTAATATTTATTTTTAGAGAATGAGAATGAGAGCAAGCAAAACAATAAATAAATAAACTGCTTCAAAAATAAAAACTAACTCAAACATTCTACTTTTATCTTTGTTTTTCCATAAAATGAAAGTCAGGTATAGATGTCAAACAGTGGTAGTAGTTTTGTAACATCACAAAACTATTTATACCATTTCTTTTATGAAAGCTGGCTTAATTTCGGAAGTAAACTCCTTAGTAAAAGAGCATGAAAAATGTTAAAAGAAATGAAATTTGAAGTCAAAAGAACTTGGAGTAATATCCTTATTTATACCTTCAAAGCAAGTCATTTACATTCTGATCTCCCATGCTCTGATTTGTAAAATATTCAAAATGCCACCACCTCTTGATATAAAACTCACTTCATTCTGGAAGGGGCTTTGAGGTGTAATATTAACACCAGACTCATATATACTATGACTTTAGCATTATAAACACTTTAGCCATAAGGCTTTATAAATTGTATTTGTTCTTTTGTTTTAACAAGATACTTAATATATGCTATCTAACATGTTTATGACTATATGACTTGCCATATAAGTACAAAATATAGAGAATGTGTTCAAAAAGCAAAGGAATAATTTTTGCTTTCATTTTATTATTTAGTTTTTTTGAACAACAACTAAATGCCAGATACTGTTGTAGGCAGAAAGCACAGCTGTGAACTGGTAAAAAAGAATCCCCTGGCTTCATGGAATAGAATCTAGTGAGGGAGAAAGAGATAATAAACAAGACAAAGAAATAAAATATGCACTGTGTTGGATGGTTATAAGTGCTATGGAGTAAAAGCAGAGAAGAAGGACTGGGAGTATTAAGGAGGGGGCTATTATAATTTTAAATGAGTGATCAGGCATGGCCTCACTGAGAAGGTGATAGCTGAGTAAAGCTCAGAATGAGTTGAGGGAGCAAGTCACATGGTTTTATGGGGAGGCAACATTCCCAGGCCTAGGGAAGAGCCAGGGCAAAGTCCCTAAGGCAGTTGAATGCCTGACATGTTGAAAAACAAGAACATCAGGATGGTAGGAGTAGAGTGAGTGAGCTAGACAATAGCAGGAGATGATATCAGACGGATAAAGAGGAGGAGGCAGAGATGTTAGACCTCTGAACCAGTTTAAAGACCTGGGCTTTTACATTGAGATGGAAAAGCATTTCAGAGATTTGAGCAGATGTGAAACAAAATCTGACCTACCTTTTATCAGAATCAGGATCTCTCTTGCTGTTGTTTTTGCAGTAAACTGATAAGGTACATGGATACAAGCAAGGAGACCAGTTAGCAAAATTCTGATCTCTTGGAAAAGATGGTGACTCTTACTCTTAAGATGTAGTTGTAGAGGTGATTATAGTGGTTCAATTCTATACATACTTTGAAGATAGAACTGAGAGGCTTAACTGCTAAACTGAATACAGAATGTGAAAGAAATAAGACACCAAGGTTTTGGCCTAAGCCCACATAAGATTGACATTGCTATTAACTGAGATGCAGAAGACTAAATGAAGGTCATGAACGCAGTTTTGGACATGTTAAATTTCTGCATTTGACAGCATGAGTCTGAAGGTCAGAGGAAATGTCTGGATTAGAAACATAAATTCCAGAGTCATCAACATTTAGGTGGTATTTAAAACCAGGAGATGGAAGAGATCATCAATGGTGTCAATAGAGATAGAAAGAGAAAAGGTACAGGTATTGAGACCTGGAGTAATCAAGTATTAATGAGTCAGGAGGATGAGAAGTAACTAACAATAAAGACTGAGGAGTGACCAGTGAGGTAGGAGAAAAACCAGGCAAGTGAGCTGTCCTAGAGCCAAATGAAGAAAAGTACAAGAAAAGCGTCTAATAAGCAGGAACGGAGACTGAGAATTGATCACTGCACTTAGCAATATGGAAGCTATAGATAATGTTTGCAAGAGCATTTTAGATGAAGTTGATGTGGTGAATGCCTGAGTGGCATAGATTCAAGAGAAATGAGAGGAGAGAAATTAGAAAGAACAAGTATAGGAAAAAAAATTTTTAACTTTCGCTGTAAAGGGAAAGATAAATGGGGTGGTAGCTTGGTAGAGCAGGGTTGTTAATAGATTTTTTAAATGGGAGAAATATAAGCATATTTAATGCTATTCGTTATAATCCATTACAGATGGAAACATTGATGATGTAGGAAAAAGAGGGAAAATGTTTTGTCCTAGTATAGCAAGAGGGGAGGAGATCTAGAACACAGAAGAGGGAACTGGCCTATTCTAGGAACATGGACGGTTCATCACAATAGAGAATAAAAGGCAATAAAATAACTAGAAACAATAGTTTCAGAGAATTTACAAATAAATATAATATTCAGTAGATTATAGGCATTGTATTCTTATTACCACAGCATATTCCTAGAAACCATAATTGGCCAAGGTCTTAAAATTAAAAAAAATATATATGTATACTGTAAACACAGAACATGACACAGAGCAGGCCCTAAAATATTTGTTGAATAAATAATAATTCTGTATTAAATGACTATGAATAAATAAAGCTAAGGTGCATACCCTTTATAATCATTTGAAATTGGCAAAAGTATACAACATATTAAACAGTACTAGAATTCCATCTTTTATATGTAAGTAAACAGAAGCCTGAGAAGTTCAATGGTTTTCTGTCGTCACAGGGTTTGGCAAAATTGAAACTGAAATCCAGGTATTGTAATTTCTAGTTAAATACTTTTCCCTGAAGCCTATACTGTCTTGCTTATTAAATTAAAAAAAGGCACATAAAAAGGCAAATTCATGGTATCATAAATATGAGGATTTGGGATCCTTGAATAATTATATTCAGTATAATTATACCAACTCTAATAATCATTTCACATTTCATTAATAATAATTTTATTTTAATAAAATTTTCCTTATTAGAACTTAGGAGTAGTCCTGATAAGTGCTTTCAGTGGCCCATGTCTCTTAAAGGTTTCTACAGATGTTTAATACTTCTTTAAATCTAGATGAACATAATGAAGTAAAGAAGATGGCTTAGAATAAAACAAAAGTAAGCCATGAATGAAATTCTGTTTGAACAGGTTACTTAACCTAGTAAGTTTCAGTTTTTTATCATCTCTAAAATGAGAATAATGATAACAACCACAATTGGAATGTTTTGAGGATTAACTGAGATAATACATCTAACCAGTTTAATGAAAGAGCTGGTTTCAGAAATGAATACTATTATATCTCCTCTGATTCCCTCATGTGAAGAAATTAACCCCAAATGAAATTTCAGCCAGATGTCTTAGCTTTTCTGCTCATGCTTAGAAAATAAACCATCTGTCCTTTTGTTCTGAAATTATGCAGTCTAACAATTTCATAGGTCTGGTTCAATATAGGGCTGTATAATATACTAGTTCTGAGCTCCTATCCAACCTAAAGATGTGCCATCCCCCACCCTTCACACGTAGTTCAGGCTTGTTTCAAGCTTTGAAGTAGGTCTGAGTTGGAGGATGAGGGCATGGTGGTCTCTCTTTACTCTGACATCCCCCACCCATAGCAACAGTTTCTGACCCTTCTAAGAATCAGGGCCAGGGAAGGGGAAATTGGGGAGAAAGATCACAGTGATATGGGCTGACCTAGTTGTCATCTATGATCAGGGCTTTCTGAATGGCAAATACACAATCAATGAGCCTTCTTCTGGGGCGTGTTCGTGGCTTTCTCAAAGAACCCCTCTGTAGGTTCTTCCCCAGTTTTACTTGACTTGCTCTCAGTTTCTTCTTTGAAATCAGTCTCCCAATTTGTTACTCATTGTTCACCATTTAGAAACCTGGGCTTCTAACAGTCTACTCAGTCTGTGGGTTTACACGAAGATAACCCTAAGTAATATCCCCTTTTGAGGGAACCATTTGCTCTTCAAAAAATTAACCTTTGTCTTGATATTGGAGGAGCTGCAGTTTATCTGAGAAATGACTCTTCAATCTGCCATAGAGGCAGGGGCCTCTCCAGCCACGGCTGTGACTTTCAGACTTCAGCCTCTATATTCTCCAGCTTCTGGAGGAAACCCATCAAGCTCAGAATGTTTCCCCTGAAGCCCTTCTCACTTGGCTAAGTTGAATAGGAATCACCCCATGCCTCATACATGGAGTAGGAGATTATGCACAGCAGACCAACAGCTATGCAAAACAGTTCTGTCTCTCTTTTAACTTTACCAACCTTTGTAGAGTCTTAAAATAGAGTTTTACCTAACACTGGATTTATTAGTTGGATTATATGTTAGCACATCCTGCAAATAAAGTCTTGTACCTCACTTATTTAGCCTCCCCTCAAACAGAAAGACTTCCATTTTAATATCTGGATGCTTAAATAAAAACATTGCCTGGCATAGGCAGAGTGTTCAGAAATGTTAGCTATTACTATCATTCATCTTCTATTTATTATTTAACGTTTAAAAAGTGGCTAGATGAGGAATTGCTCACAGAAAAAAATTATGAGAAAAAAGTCAAAAAGACTTAAGAATGAAGACAATGTGGTGTCATAACAGTTAAGAGAGTAAAATAGTTTTTTTTTTTTATTGTTTTGTTTTGGGAAGTAATTTTTGAGAAGGGAGTTAATCACAGTGTCAAATTTTGCAGTGAATTTTAATAAAACAAACCTATTGCATTCATCAATTAGTTACTGGTAGTGTAATTTTTAGCAAGGTGTTAGAGGAGAAGCCCAACTGCAGTTGCTCAAAAAGTGAATAGAAGTTGAAGATATTGAGACAGTGAAAATAGACAAGTTGGGAAATAAAGGAAAAGAAAAGATAGATTGGTAGCTAAGTGGAGACACAGTGTTAAGGAACTCTTTTATTGGTATTGTACTTGCCATCATTTACTTTTAAGGAATAGATTTGAATATGTTACCAAAAAGCCAGTTGAGAGGGAGAGGGAGAAATTGAAGATGCTGGAGATAAAAAAAGTCAAAGGAGGAGATGAAAAGGAGGGGATCAAGGATTTGGAGGGAAGTATTGGTCTTAAACAAGAAAGGCAATGCTTAAGATTGGAGAACATAGGTAAATAAAGATGAGTATGGGTATAAATAAGTGTATGGGGGTATGTGGGAAAAGAGTGAGTACTGAAGAACAACATACCTTGTAGCCTATGAGGGGAATGGTTATGAAGAATTAAGGACATGGGAATTTCAAGATGAAATAATAGCATCACTTGGCACAAAGATGCCAAGGAACATGAAGAATGAAAAAGGATCACTAGATTTGCAAAACGTGTACCCATTGGTGGCATACAGGAGTGTAGTTTTAGGAGAATGGTGATGAGAGAAGCCTGATTATAAGGGTTAAAAAAGAAAAGAGAGGGACTTCCCTGGCGGTCCAGTGGTTAGGACTCCACACTTCCACTGCAGGAGGCATGGGTTCGATCCCTGGTGAGGGAACTAAGATCCTGCATGCCACACGGCATGACCACACCAAACAAAGAGATATAAAGAAAGACAAATAAAGGGTTATAAATAACAGGAAATAAAGGCTGCAGGTGAATACCATTTCGTTTGGCCAGGGGAACAATACCTAACTGGAAGAAAGAGAAACACATTAAGAAGAGAATAACTGGGCTTCCCTGGTGGCGCAGTGGTTGAGAATCTGCCTGCCAATGCAGGGGACACGGGTTCGAGCCCTGGTCTGGGAAGATCCCACATGCCGCGGAGCAACTAGGCCCGTGAGCCACAATTACTGAGCCTGCGCGTCTGGAGCCTGTGCTCCGCAACAAGAGAGGCCGCGATAATGAGAGGCCCGCGCAGCGCGATGAAGAGTGGCCTCCACTTGCCACAACTAGAGAAAAGCCCTCGCACAAAAACGAAGACCCAAAACAGCCATAAATAAATAAATAAATAAAAATTAAAAAAAAAAAAGAATAGAATAACTATAATCAGAGGTAGCAAAATATGCAGCATCTTTCTTTTTGACAGGAGCGAGGGTTATAACTCTTGTGTATGTGGTGTGGTGGCATTAGGTTTCATTGAAAAGGAAGGAGCTCAATCCAGATGTTATCTTCTTAGCACAACAGGAAGGGTGTTGTTTGACTTAATCAAGGGACGTGAGACTGGCCATTGAGGAAGTGAAGAATTTGGGAAAACCATTTAAGAGAGTGTAGTTAAGATTTTTTTTTTCCTTAAAGAATGATCAATCAAAGAACTTACAAAATTTGATAAAGATTGTGGAGAGTAAGGATTTTTAGTGCTTTCAACTTGTGCTGGTGTTCATTATTACCCAGTAAAACTGTGCAGTTAAGTTTGGCTAAGGATAATGATGATAATATCTATGGTAATAATAACAGCATCAAAAGCTGCATGTAACATTATTGAGCATGTACTATCTGTAAGGCACTGAATTGATCATTTGCCATGTTCCAGCTCATTTATTTCTCATAATGATCCTATGAGGCAGGTTCTATCATTATTTGAACTACGTACTTTGACCAAGGTTATTAAGCTAGTAAGTAGCAAGCCCAAAAGATACCTAGGTAGAGCGCCTCTAGAATAAAAGTGACTTCTGTAACTCCCTGTAAGTTTCACTTAAATATTTTGCATTTTAAGATGTTAAAATATAAATGTATCCCTCTTCTCCACAAGTAGCCTCTTTTAACTTAATTCCTCATCAGAATATATACTGGCACATCCCAGTTTATGAAAAATACCAGGTGACATTTTATAATGTTTAGGGTTTCTGAAGCACATACACACACCTCCTTTTAACTACTCTTAGGGTAGATATCATCCCCTCCTTCCAATTAAGGAAACAGAGTTTCAGAGAAGTCAAGTTACTTACCAATGGTATCTCAGCTAATAAGTGGAAGAACTCCAATTCAAATTCAGATCTTCTAACTTAAGTCCAAAGTCATGGCCATTTAGTTCATTATCTGGCTATGTCCTTTCTTTCTCCTCAACATTCTTTACATTAACATGTCTTTCTTAGTTTCAAGGTTCACAATGCTATTTCAAATTCCCACACCTCACCAGAACTATTACATTATCACAGTAAGCTCTCCTAACATAAATAATGACCAAAATGATGGTAACTGTGTTTCATCTGTCTTTGTAATTTTGCCATGTGATGCTGCATTGCTTTGCACTCTGTCTCTGGGCTTGGCCAAGGGGTATTACAAAAAAAAAAGAAAAAAAGAAAAAAAGACCCAAGCAGAAGCTTAAAAGTACTTGCTTGTTTCTGCTTTGCTCTTACTCCTTTGCCATCACCATGAAAACATGCAAAGACTAGCCTATTGAAGGATTAGACACACGAATAGAGTTGAGGGGCCCCTGTTGGTGCAGCTAAGGCCATCCTAGATCAGATAGCCAGTTAACATACAGTTGACTAAGCCAACTTTCAGCCAGCCAGTGGCATAGTGAGCCCAGCCAAGATCAATCCAAGTCAAGGTCAGCTGAATTCCATAAACCCATTATTTTGCATGACAATGAGGTTTTGCATTGTTTGTTACATAGCATTATTTTAGCCATAGATAACTGATACATGAGTATTATATAACCTCTCCTAGATCAAAATGGCAGAATATTATTCCTTCATTATTGCCTTATCATGTCACTAGTTCACTCAAACTTCTACTGATTACCCTGTATACAAATGTCTGTCCTTAGCTTTCACCACACGTATGAACAGGCTGCAATCCTCCACTGTCACTATACAAAACTTCATTCCTACCCTACAGCCCTTCAACAAACAATCTGTTAGTTATTCTCCTTATTTAACTCCTATCTACTCTTCTCTTTTTAACCAGGTATACTGCTAGATCAACTGTCTCCTTTATGCAAATTAGGAACACCAAGCCTAGCCTGGAAAGCAGAACACAGGCTGAACTTTAATCCCCCACGTGTCCTTGAGCAGGGTCCTCTCTGCACAACTGTACTGTCTGATGCGAAATACCCTCTAGCCCTTTCTAACCTTTTCTTAAAAATATCTCTCTAATATCACTTTCCACATGAAACTTTCTGTAGTTAATAACATATCAGTATTATGGTGCAAATACTTACAGTACTTCTATAATCTTCTGGTACTATATTAATTTGGATCCATTTATATCTATTTCCTAAGTTCTCTGGGAACCAAACTATGTTCCTTTTTTTCTATCCCCTTTACAACATATGTAATCATTTACTAATACACAGAAGACCCTCAATATATGCTCTATCAGGTGCTGAAAAGAAATTTTAAACTTTTATATCTAACGACTTTTTGCAATGGAAGTTTCACTCCCCTTACCTCTCCTTTAAATATTCTTAGTGAACATATTAGTAATTGGTAAATATTTGCTCTGTTTTCAAAAATGTTTAAGACTGTTTATTTTATCAGTATTCCTAGCAAATTATTCTAATACTCATTGACATACATATGCAGAAATTAGTTCATCTTTTAGCATTCTGGATGAAACAAATGCAAGCATTTCCATATTTAATGCCTCATAAATAAATGCATCAATTACTTATATTACTTTCCTTAATCATCACAAACTACCTTGTGAGGTATTAGTATTAACCACTTTTTGTAGCATGTCAATTTGAAGTCCTGACTCAAGCTGATAATGTATGATAGAAACACATTACAAACCAGATCTTCCTATGTCAATTTTTTTCCTCTTTCTACCTCAAAATGCATATACATTTAGTTTAGTTTTACTTTAAAAGCCCTCACTGTGGACCCGGTACTCTGCTGATCCAGAGGGTTGTAGGTCATTGAGATATACTCCTGTTCTCAAGGAGCTTATAGTCTAGGGTGGGAAACAGACACATAAACAGATAATATAATGATAAAATGATAATGGTAAGAAACACAGAAGACATGTATTTGGGAATTCAGAGAAGACTTCCTAGAACAGACAAATTCTTGGCTAGGATGAGAAATGAACCAGACAAAGATATTGAGGAAGAACTTATGGGCAGAAAGGAATATGCTTGAAGGAAAAAGACTGGAATAGCATGATGTTTGTCAGGACACAGCAAGCAGTGTGCTATTATTCAAGCAAACAATGTGACACATTTACAAAAGTGGAAATGTTAGGAGATAGAGCAAAAAAAGAAATTAAGGGTCAGGTGGCAAAGAACAGAAAAGAATAGAGAGATCTGAGGATTATTTAAGAGAAAAAAACAGTATGGCCCAGTTCAGAGATGGGGAAGAAAGCAATCAGCTATGAGGACTCTCAGCTGTCTGGATGAGGAGTTAGGGCAGATTTGGTCGAGTGGCAGGCAGATGATAACTGAGTTTGGGCATGTTGAATCTCAGGTTCCATAGAACATTAAATGGATCTGTGCATTAGAAAGGTAGAAAATCGGTGTATAGCTTAGAAACATCAGGCCTAGAATGTGGAATGAATTATCAGTCCTTGTTAAACACAGTTACACTCCATCACATAATGAAAAAGTAAACAATATGACTACAAAATACTTTTCATGGTTAGGATTGCTAAAATCACTGCTGCATTTGTTCATAAAAAATGTTATAGGAGAGAAAATGACTAAAGCAAAGCACTAAATCATCAACAACTAAAAACTATTGTATAGGCAATTGAAAACATGATATGTCATAAAGTTTGACTCTGCTTTGAATTCTATCCCATGTTTGCTAAAACAAATTTTACTTTTATGTTATTGTAGTAGTTTTCAATTTTACATACTTTATTTCTGCCTCAAAACTCACATTTATGGGAGTCATTTTCTCCTTCCAGGTAAATGTCAAATGCAATGCCACCAAACAGCGCAGGTACATTGCTCACAAAATATTTTAAAAGATTCAAAGATACCAATTAAAGAAGAATTTTATATTCCTCTATTACTTGCAAAAAACTTATAGCCCTAAAGTTACAGATGAGGTTATTAAATACTTGCTTTAACAAATGGCAGGACCATCACTATCTTTAAGGACCTGTGGATTGCTAGGGGTATTAAATATTTCTAATAGTGGAATACAAATAAATATTGAAAAAATGTGTCAAACTATTTATAAAAGAGATTGGAACTATAACCATCTAAATGTACAGGCTCATAATCCTTAATCTATAATTCCAAAACTCAAATACTCTGAAAACTGATATTTATTTGTAAGTATATTGCAAACTTGATTGGTGGCAAAACCAGACCATAATAACATGAGGTCATTTATAGTCTTTATATTTTCCACACAGTAGGAATATTCATAGAATTCTCTTCAGAAATATGAAAGTGTATAATTATAGGGTGCTTCCCAGAATCTCGCTAGTGGAGTGTTCCATAGTATACATTGTACACATACAGAAAATTGGGGAAACTCTAAAACACAAGGGGTTTAGATAAGAGATTGTGCACCAGTATAATTAAAATACAAAAATGTTTAACTTAGATGGTATTATAATCTAGATTTTCAACATAACTGAATGCTACAATTAAAATATTTTCATTCCTGTACTTTTAAGAAGAGATTTATCTACACAATATAGTTATGTATGAAAACATTTCCAGTTTTCTCCTTTCCTCCCAAATATCTTGTTCTAGTATTTTATTTTTACAACATCCTTATAAAATTGTCAACCATGTGTTTATAGACAGAGAAAAAAAATTTAAAAACCAAATTATTCTTAGAATCACCTTGATAGTGTTAAGATCCCAAATTGATAGCATCAGGCTTAAATAAAATATAAAAAGATAACTGTAGGAGGAATACATGTGTAGTCCTACACTTACGACCAAAGAGTCAACTTCTAAGAAGAGTGTGGGGAAATTGGGGAATACATGGCATTTATGCAACTCAATTATAAACTTCAGTTTTCTGCTGTTCTAATACATAATAAAAGTATGCTCAACTTACCCCCAAATATAATACAATCCTATATTTCCTAATGCAACACTCTGTCCACAAAGAGAAATGACTGCCCCATTCTGTGCTTGTCACAGAAGGTAATGAATAGTGTGATTGGTTCTGAGACCAATCCTGGTTAACAACATTAACCAACTCAAATAATCTTTGAGGAGAGTAAGCATGATGATAATCATTCTAGAAATCACCTTATGAAGAACAATTGGGAAGACTGAAATGTCTAGCTTCAAAAATATAATTCTTAGTGAAGATATGATAGCTGTCTTTTGAAATGAATCAACATATTCTATGTGATTAAACAAATTAGTGTACCAACAGGTTAGAGTTATTGGAAATATTATTGCATCTCAACACAAGGCAGACTGAAAATGAAAAGAACTGGGACAGGAGTTATGGAATTACCTAATGGGAATGTGACAGAGCATTCTAGGTGATCCTTTTTATTCGGAGAGTCATGAATATCTCAACCTCATACTGCAAGTTAATAGTATGGCTGGGTTTAGAATTTTATCAACTTTGATTATATAATTTTCAATGTTTATGAAAAGATATTTCCTACAAGACATAACTTCATGGAGAGAGGTCAACTCTTGAACATTTGCTATACTGTCTTTTAAGTAGAGGGCCAATCAAACTTGTATTTAAAAGAAAAATATAGTTTATTGAGGGGTGATTATTAAAAACGTCATTCATATTCTATGATTTTTCTCATACCTAAAATAAACACAATTATGCTATTCTTAAATAAGAGAATTGACTCATTATTAAATTTGTATATAAATTAGCTGAAAATCCTTAAAATGTTGTTTTTTCTATAAAATAAGACATATGACAATAATATATTAAAAATAACATTGTTATTTTTTATAATATTACTACATATAATAGTAATATTATTATTACATATACATATACATAATGCATATAACATGTTATTACATAGTACATATAAAATAATTCTTTTATAAATATTTACTTATAAAATAAAATTGTTAAAATCTAACAATTTTAAGTTTGTGAGAATAAAGCTGAACTTTTGCCTTTTCTCCTATTTCCAAAATATTTTTTTTTTAAAAGAAACTGGTCAAAATGTTGTTTTCAGAAGAGAGGGTAATACATCAATAAGTTCAAGAATTTTAAGCAGGTGTCAGGCATTATTAAAGAAAGACAAATAAAAAATATTGGACAGCAGACTTCCAAAGTACTATTATTTCCAAAGACAGACTACATAACTGAAAATGTAAAGTACATATTTCCAAATGTCATAATAGTGTTTAAAAAGTAAGAAGGAGAAAACTATTCCCACATTCTTGTAATTAAAAGCTGATCAACAGGTAATTTTCCACCTCCACCAAAAAACAGATAAAATTTTCAAGAGAAAGACCAGATAGGAACTCATGTTTCAAATCCCCCACCACCGAAGTACCACAATTTTGTTTGAGGCAAGGTTGCATGTGAATTAATTATCTATTCTTAAGTTTTTCTCACCAAAATTTGCATATCATATCTACTAAGGGCAAAAGTAATTCTAAGAATGAGAATAAAGCAAAGCTTATTTAAGTCTTATCACATTTTCAGTTGCAGTAGGAAGGACAGAAGCTCCCAGGAGGCATACCTGTGGCAGGGCTGAATTGAGCTGTCTCTGGAGCGAATCTCTGTCATAGATGACATCCTGCAGTCTTTGCTGGGCAAGTGAGAGGCTTTCTTGGGTTTCCCGAAGGGTGTCTAGAAGACGATCCCTTTCATCTAGCATATTCACCATCAGCTGCTCAAAATGGGAGTCAGAGTCCGAGCCACTGCTTTGGGACCCCCTTTGGCTCATTGGGGTGTCCTCATTAATTGTGGGCATCACTTCACACATCATTGCTTAAAAAAAGTAAAAGGGAGGGAAGTCTTAGTAAAAAAATGATTTCCAATAATCCCACCTGACCCTCAACTCTCCAAACTCTTTGCAACTCATCAACCTAATTGTCTATTTCTCCTCTACCCACTGCCCCAATTCCAATGATGCTAAAAGTTTTGACTTCAATGAAATATGATTCACTGACTTCCTCCATCTAACATGCTTTCTCTTTTCATGACAGTCTAAATATCTCCTACCTACAAAACACAGCTTGATTTCACCTACTTCTCAAAGTTTTTTTCATGATTAACCCCACCTAATTCAGTTTATAATAAGATGTTACTAAGCTTATTAATTGATCACCTTTCTTTCCCTGCAAGTTTACAAATCACTTATAGCTAATACCTCCATCTTACCCTTATTCGTTATTATGTTGTTAACAGCAAGCATAGTGTCTGGCATTTAACAGGTGGGAAGTAAATGATGCTTGTATTTAATAATTGAATGAATTAATGTTCATTCTGTCATTTAGAAAATCCCCAAATAATTGAGTATTCATTTTATATAAAAATTAGCTTTTACTTTTTAATTTTATCAATTAATTTTTTTCATACAACTAACTTAAAGCTTCTTGACTTTACAACTCCCATTTTATTATTGGGTTGGCCAAAAAGTGCCTTTAGTTTTTAAGTAAAAATAAAAGACACATTTTTCATTTTCACCAAGAACTTTATTGGAACAACGTAGTTACCCTTTTGTACCACTACCTTCTGCCATTTTTCAGGCAACTTCATAATTCCATCTTCCCAAAACTTTTTATCTTTTTGAGCAAAGAACTGTTCCAGGTGCCTTTTAAATGATTTTTTTTAAAATTTTATTTATTTATTTATTTATTTATGGCTGTGTTGGGTCTTTGTTTCTGTGCGAGGGCTTTCTCCAGTTGCAGCAAGCGGGGGCCACTCTTCATCGCGGTGTGCGGGCCTCTCACTATCGCAGCCTCTCTTGTTGCGGAGCACAGGCTCCAGACGCGTAGACTCAGTAATTGTGGCTCACAGGCCTAGTTGCTCCGCGGCATGTGGGATCTTCCCAGAGCAGGGCTTGAACCCATGTCCCCTGAATTAGCAGGCAGACTCTCAACCACTGCGCCACCAGGGAAACCCCCAGGTGCCTTTTACAGTCTTCCAGGGAATTGAAATGTTTTTCCATTAAGAGAATTTTGTAAAGACCTAAGTAAATGGAAATCTGAAGGTGCAACGTCTGGTGAATACGGCGGATGAATCAGAACTTCCCAGCCAAGCTGTAACAGTTTTTGCCTGGTCATCAAAGAAGCATTCGGTCTTGCGTTATCCTGATGAAAGATTATGCGTTGTCTGTTGACTAATTCTGGACTCTTTTCGTCAAGTGCTGCTTTCAGTTGGTCTAATTGGGAGCAGTACTTGTTGGAATTAATCATTTGGTTTTCTGGAAGAAGCTCATAATAGAGGACTCCCTTCCAATCCCACCAGATACACAACATCACCTTCTTTGGATGAAGACTGGACTTTGGTGTGGTTGGTGGTGGTTCATTTCACTTACCCCACAATCTCTTCCATTCCACATTATTGTACAGTATCCACTTTTCATCGCCCATCATAATTTGTTTTAAAAACGGAACATTTTCATTACATTTAAGTAGAGAATCGCATGCAGTCAAGAAGGTTTTTTTCACTTAACTTATGTGGAACCCAAACATCAAAGTGATTAACATAACCAAGCTGGTGAAAATGATTTTCAACGCTTGATTTGGATATTTTGAGTATGTCGGCTATCTCCTGCATGGTATAACGTTGATTGTTCTCAATTAATGTCTCGATTTGATCGCTATCAACTTCAACTGGTCTACCCGACCGTGGTGCATCGTCCAGTGAGAAACGTCCAGCACAAAACGTTGCAAACCACTTTTGACACGTTCGATCAGTCACAGCACCTTCTCCATACACTGCACAAATCTTTTTTTTGTATATCGGTTGTGTTTTTACCTTTCTTGAAATAATAAAGCATAATATGCCAAAAATGTTGCTTTTTTCCTTCCATCTTCAATATTAAAATGACTACACAAAAATTCACCAATTTTGATAAGATTTTTTTAAATGCACACTAATATGACAGCTGCCACATACAGTCTAACAAAATTGTTTTGAATGAAGTCAAAGATAACTAATTGCCACTAGAGCCAGCTTAAGGAAAAAAAACGAACGAACATTTTGGCCAACCCAGTACTTTTATATACTCTCTTCCTGAATTCCTACAGTAGTCTACACAGAGTAGACAAGTGATTCTGACTGAATTAGACATATGCTTTATGAAATAGACTGAGATGCATAAATTTGTTTAGGTTATTATACTACCAATTACACTATTCCTTTGTTTCCTGTGAGCTGCTTTGTCTGGTTTCCATCCGAACAATACAAACTAACACTCTTTCAAATATTCCACAGAACAGATGCCATAAATTACATTAGCTAATGTATAAACTTCACATCCTAACTACTAATCAGGAGTCAGTCATAAAATAAATGAACTGTTCAGAATATTTTTAAATTATTCATTTAAAATAGAAAACACAGACATTAAGATGTAACATTGACCTATTGTGTAGCATTTTTAAAATCAGAAATTATCTTATTTTCTCTTTTCTATCTTATGTTTAAAAAAAAATCAAATCCATCTCAATTTCAGTTGTACTGAGGCCAGGAGCTGTTAATTAGAGGGCTTGGTTTTGCAGAAGTCTTATGTGGAGAAAGGCTGGTTTGGCTGTTGATCCTGGAGCGTTCTTTGGTTTTATAATACATTGTCAATTCATTTTTCTGCCTACATATTCCTGTCCTTGGGGAAAATATTTCTGATGATATCTTCAAATAAAATATCCAGACTTAACAGCTCAATAGTTAATTATTTTTTATGATTCTTGATATAAATTGGGTTACTGAGGAGAGAATTCAATTATCTGTGAATAATTTGGTCAGGGCCCACTGAAAACCAGGAGAAACTTTTTAAAAGATAAAGGAAAGTATTTTGTGACTGATAGCCTATACAAAAGAATTAAGGCGGTGGTAAATTTTAGAACAATTTAAGGTAATGCTTTGAATTATTGCTCATCATTCAAAACACTGGGCTCCCTGAAGACAAGAACTTGAATTGTTCAATTTCGTATTAACCCTAAAATATAGAGCAGAGTAGATATATAGGATGTATTTAAACACAAACTCACAACACACACATGCACACACTCACACTCATACATTTGATATTATTGTTAACCACTTAATGGATGAAAATATATTTTTTGATTTTTTTTTAACCTGAATTTCATTCAAACAATATCACAGAGATGGAAAAAATGAGACTCTTTTCTAACTGTTACAACTTTTCTTTACATTAATTAAAAAGGAATTGGAAAACAAAAAAAAATGTTCCAACACATTTAAATATTTAAAGCAATTAGTTCACATGCCATGCATAAAATCCACACACTGAACAGCTGTGTCATTCTGAGAAATCATTATAAGGAGCCAATGTGTTTCTTTTTGACATTTAAGGTTAAAACAAAATACTGGGAGAGGAAATGGTAGCACAGTGACAAGCTGTGCCAAAACACTTGCAAGGTTTAAATTTAAGGTTAAACATTTTCAGAACTGTATTTTAAATCATATCCTTCCTGAAGAAAGCTATTAGCCCGCCTCTACTCTGAATTACCTATAACAACTTTAAATTCCAAGGAAAAACATGACTGTAGTGATTACCTCAGCTACAGTTTTCTTCTGAATATTCTACCCTAATTCTAACAAACGTCATCACCGTGAGACATCAGACATTCACAGACTTCAGGCTCTTAGATCAGTATAAAAGTTGGTCTTTGATTTAGTTAGTTGAAAGATGCTATGATGGGATTTAGAAAATCTACACTCAAAAGAACTTGATTCAATTCTACTCCCAAGGCATGTGAACCAGAGCAGATCACTTCATGTCTCCAAACTTCAGTTTTCTCTTCTGTAAAGTAGGAATAATAATGCAAGCATTTATTTTAGCAAGCCCATTGTAGGGGTCCAGTAGGATACCTGACTGAGAACAGATTGTAAAATTATAAAGGACTATTACAAATTCAAGTATTTATTTCTATTATAAAATGACCAACATTCATCTTTGCAGAAAGAATATTTTACCTCTATGATTCATTCTGCTTCCATGCCTAAAGGTTTAATTCCAATGGGTGCTCTAAACTTTTCAAATTTAATTGAAAAAAAAATCAAGCTATGCAAAAGTTACTTAGGAAATAAGATGAATACATGCTTCTTCTTCCTCACCGTCAACCCAAATAAGTAAATCTAAAGTCTTCTCATCAAAATTAGAAGGAAAAAATTTGTCTGCAAAAAATAAGGCCACTTTCATGAGCTAGCTTAGTTTCTTGCAATAAAACAGAATCTTGAGATTCTGTCTAATATAAATTACAAAATAGTTGTATATTCCTTAAAATATAGTATAACTTATTTCCTAAATGCACATTTTTAGGTATTAAAAGCTATTAAAAATCTGTATTCAATGTAAGAGTCAAACACCCTCTTACAGAATGGATGAAATCTGAAGCAACTTGCGTAGTACAGAAGGCTATGGTCATTCAACCTCTAGTCTATTTCATATACCGCTTTTAACTTTTAGAATCATTTTCAATATTAAAAACTGCAGTGTATCACATAATTCCTGAAAAACCAGAAAGGGCATACTAACAATTTGCTTTGCTATTTGCCTTTTCGTCATCCCCTCCCCAAAGTCAATTGATATATGGATTATGTTATACTCTTCTAGATGTTGATGCCCCCTGTTCATTAAATTACTGAAAGTTTCAAGGTCTAGTTAGAGACATTATTTTATTGTGAAAAGAAACAAAACAAAACAAAACACCTAGTTGGCTTAATTATCTCAGTGCTTAAATTTAGCTTGAAGAATTTTATACCAGGAAAACCAACTCCCTTTTTTCTTAGCACATAACCTTGACTGTCTTCTAAATCCCTCAGATTTCAAAATAAAAGTTTTGAATGCCCACTGGAGTCATTACCCAAGGGGTTTCAAGATCCAGTGTGTTTCTTAGCAATATGTGCTGTTCAAACAGTACCTATTCAGATATGACAGTGCTACAAAAGGCTTTTTTTCTGTCAATGAATCACTTTATTCAAACAGATCTTTAGGATTTAGATCCTACTAGAGAAAAAGATGTAATTATTCTCGGTAGTCAGTTTCTTCTGCAAAGATTTAGTCTTAAGAACTGACCTATCTCCACCTCAGTTAACCCACAAGGAATAATTCGGTGAGAGAAATCCTAGCCATTGTCTGATTACATTACATGAATATTCCTCCTCCTAGTTAACTCTTTGAAGTCCCCTGTCCTCCGGAAATATTATTATCCCCTTTAATGGAAGTATTTTGCACTTTCTTTACCCCAGTGCATTTACAGCTGGCCAAAGAGCCTGCACACACCATACGGCGGGCTGGACAGTTCTCTCTCAGCCACACCCCCCCCGCCACCACCCTGAAGAAGTTGACTTCGTGATTTCTGCACCAAAACTGTTCATCCTGCCCAACAGGAGACATCCAAGTAGGGAGAAGGTAGAGAAATAGGAGAAGGGAGAGGATGGGGATGGAAAGCAAGAGGTAGGGAACAGTGATTGACAAGGAGGGAATCTGCATCTCATCTTCCCTGGGGGCGGGGTGGGGCCGGGGTGGTGGTGGTGGGTGGGGGAAGGGGTAAAAAAATAAAGCCGGGGTGGGGGGGACCGTGTAACTCAAATACAGTTTCTGTACCTAATGTCTGTAATTTCGGGTCCTGCTTCTTCAATTGATCACTGACAACCGCAGTCTCCGGCTTGACGAGCGGGGAGGCTCACACCCGGCACTCGTGGACCATTTCCCTAGCAACGGGAGGAGAAAGGCAGCTTAGACAGTCGGGTGCCCCGGCGTCCTCTGGAACGTGCCCCGGCTGGGTGGCGTGGCAGCAGCTCGGCATCTTCCCGCGGCTCCGTCAGCAGCCAAAAGGAGAAGCGTCCATCGGAAAAATGGCATATTACAAATTTTGCTTTGGGAAGCAGAGCTCGGTTCAGACCATTGTCAAAGGGAGGAGAGGGGGAGGCGGCTCTTAAAGCAGCAGCGGCCCGATTGCCGGAGCAGCCGCAGCTCCCCGCGTGCTGCTGGAGACCCGGGGAGCCGGCAAGTGGGGACTGGGTTTGACTTGTAGAAACTGAACCAAGCGACGCTGCTCTCCCTCCGCCACCGGGCCACCCAGAGTGTGGCCCCCGAAACCTGAGCTTTGGGGAAAGGTGTGAGGACTATCTGGAAGGGAATTTCTCCACCCAGTCACCCACCCGGAGCCCCTCTGGAGTTCATGGCTACCGCCAGGAGTTGGAAAGCTAAAGGGAAGCGAGTCCCCAGGGACTCGAGAAGCGGGGCAGGTCCCCTCCTGGCCCCCTGCCTATTTCCAAGCTAGGGTGTCTTATTTCACCTAAAAGAGGTGTTTCTTCTCCAGAAAGGCAAGCAGCCAACCCCCCTACACCCAGCTTCGCCTCCTAGCCTCTTTGTAAGCCTCTTTGCTGTCGTCAGTTGGCCCGGAGAACCAACCTGCTGGGCGCCGGTGCGGATGCTGTAGCAGCTTCTCTCCTTACTTGCCTTGTGCTGTTGCGGCTGCTTCTCCTCCTGTCCCTCCACCCCCCCCCCCCCCCCCCCCCCCCGCCCACTCCTTGGCAGCCGCCACCTCCTCTTCCTCTGAAACTAGGGCTTCCCCTGGAAGCTGCTGCAGTGGTTTCCACCGGCCCTTAAATAAATTCTGAAGTAATCACGTCTTTGCTCTCCTCCTCACGCACACCCGCTCGCGGATACACACGACTCCCCCAAAGCCGCTGCCGGCTCGCGCTGGTCCCAGTGCCCCAGGCGAAAGCAAGAACTGGGGATGGGCAGGTGTGAGAAGGGGGTGCGTTCTTCCTCGCCCGGGCTTCCCACACACAAAGGTCTCTACAGGAAGGCGTGTGTTGGCCCGCACTGCTGGGGCCGGGAACAGGCTTGGGGATCTTCTGGCTCTCTGGCCTTCCGTGCTAGTCATTTCTTTCAGCGGCTTCCTTCTCCCAGGACCAGGGCATGGAAGTCTTGGTTGTAGAGACCTGAGTCAATCTAGGGTGTGGCGGCATCTGTCACTTCTCATTACCTCTCCAGCTCTTTTCCTTCCATTGCTTTGGCAATGAGAACTGTATGTTAAGTACTCCCTGCCCGAGTAAATTTCAGCTTTGAGCAAAGTCTGCTCCCTTGATCTTTTCCAGTTCCCCCATACCTATACACCACTTTAGGTATTCTCCTTTCTTTCTGCCTCTGCTGCCCGTTCATATAGACCCATCAGGAATAGGGAAGAAGCAGAAGACAAAACCACTACCTACTCTAAGCAAAAAGGAAAGCTTTCAGTAAGGGAAATTAAGACATCCTAGTTTTAGTGAAAAGGAAGATGGTATGCAGGAGGGAACTGGGAGAAGGGTTCAACATTGAGTATAATTTGGAAGTTAGTACAAATATCCTCATGATGTAGTGCAGTAAACCCAAAAGGTATGTTTCACTTTTGTGTAAAGCAAATAGTTCAAAGCTAACTACAGAAATAGTATTCAAATACCAGCTCACTTACATTAAGTGCAGTATTCAGGAAACAGACTATTTCATTTTGGGGGCAGCATTTAATTAAGTTAATGACCTCACAGTAGAATGTGAGCTCAGGCTCACATATTTACCCCCATCTCTTCTAGACTGTTATTCAAATTCTGCATCACAACATAAACCTATTTAAATTAAGTATAAGAGTAATATAAAGATTCATTAGATGTCAACTGGAGCACTATCTCTCAAACATAATGTGCATATAGATCACCCATGGATCTTGTTATATTGTTGATTCTGATTAGCTAGGACTGGGGTGGACCCTGAGATTCTGCACCTATAACAACTACCAAATGAAACCACACTTTGCATAACAAGTATCTAGATCACCCAATTAAGCTACCATTTGATGTTGACTTAAATACTCTTAACCACAGGAAAACTCGTTAAGTCACGAGGCACCCCAGTCCATTTTCATATAGATCTAATTTAATAATAGCTTTATCATACTAATCGTATATCAGTACTCATAACTTTCACTCTCTGGAATTCCCCAGAAGACATAAAATGTTCTTTAAACCTCAGAAACCTTATTTTTAAAGACAGTTGAAATGTCTCTTTGTACAAGAATTCCTTCCTTATTAAACCTTGGTTCTAGTTTCCTTGGTAATCAACATTTGCCAAGTACAGCCTCAAATGTTGTTAGTATTTCCAAGGAAAGTCTTGATTTGCCTGACTCCTATTCATATATCAAATAGAAGTATTAATTCTAAATATAATACCCACATATAATTGACTCAACAGAGTTAAAAGCTACCTGAGAGTTGAAATCACAGAAAGGAACAGTTTGATAATGGATGGCAGGAAACAGGCATGGAGTAAACAGTATTTTAGTAAGAAGAAATATTCTTCATGGTCATTCTCTGCTTAGAAACTATGTGTTCTCACATTCTCACCCTTAACACCACTGCAAAGAGTGTAAATAACATTTAGGCGATGTAGTCATCCCCTGTACCAGTTCTTCTAGTTTAGTGGATCTCAAGTTCAGTAAGCAAGAGAATCTCTAGAGGGCTTGTTACAACACAGATTTCTGGGCCCCATGCCTAGAGTTTCAGATTCAGTAGGTCTGTGATATGGCCAGAGAATTTGCATTTCTAGTAAGTTCCCAGGTAATAGAATACTTTTAGGTCAGGAATCCCACTTTGAGAACACTAAATAAACAAATCTGAAGAAATTTGGGAACAAAATAAGTACAGAACAAGAAAACAGCTGATATTTTGTAGTTAAGGCAAAAAGGTCTCCCAAACAAATATAAAACAAATTATTCTTAAAAAAAAAAAAAATAAATAAATAAATAAATTATTATGCTGAGGTTATCTTCTACTCCTAATGGTTTCTGATAGCCAAGGATCAATGATTAAGATGAAATATGCTAGAACAGACTGTATAGCACAGAGAACTCTACTCACTGCTCTATGGTGACCTAAATGGGAAGGAAATCCAGGAAGAGGGGATATATGTATACGTGTGGCTGATTCACTTTGCTGTACAGCAGAAACTAACACAACATTGTAAAGCAGCTATACTCCAATTAAAAAAAAAAAGATGAAATATGCTTATCTTCTAAAAAGTCAGCTGGGTTTAGGCAGAGGTAGTGGAACCCACCTCTTTTATTAGTTTTAGTGCCTAACATCAATGAAAAAATTTAATCCATAGAGGCATACAGTATCACTAGGCACACTTACTAATTCTTCTTCTGCACATTTTATTTCAAATGTGGTCTTTTTGTCTATATGCTGTTTTAAGGGGAGCATGTCATACAACTACTCTCATTTTTACTGTGGTGGCCAGCCCTTCCATCTCTTTAGATATTCTGAATATCACATGGTATATTAGTAACATAATATAGTAATAATAAAAAGCACTGTTCTATTTAAACCAAGGACGGTTTTTTATGTCAAGGTAAAGTGTACTAAGATCAGGTGCCAAAGAAAATGAGTAATTAAGTATGGGCCATGACAGTAACAAAGATTTAGTAAGTGTCAGTAAGTTGCCTTTTAAGTGCAAATATAATTTTGAAGCAAAATAAAGCAAATATTTATAGTTGTAATAGACATTTTACTTTCAGTGTCACCTCATTTCAGCTATAGAGTTAACCATTTATGAAAATATTTTGCCTATATTCACAACAGTTTTATTAACTGTTATGAGTATTATTCATATTCTGTTATTAATGTTAACATTATTGAAACAATTAAATTACATTTTCTTATTATACTTACTGACATCATGCTTACTGTTGAATTTAAAATTTAAGATCGGTTTGAATAGATAATTTAATAACTCCCATCATACACTTTACCTACCTATAGTTTTGTGGGAACATGAAATTTATTTTATTTCCATTAAAAAATTAGGCCATGTAATATTATTACACTGTATTATTTAGAGCAGGCAACAAAACAATCCCACATAAATAATGGGTCACAAAGCCAACTGAAATTTATTTTTTACTTTTTCAATATTCCAAGGTGAGAATTGGTGAGTGGGCTGCTTTCTTCCATGCAGTAATTTAGAGTCCTTTCTTGTCTGATCTCTACCATTTCCTTGGGTTTTGAACCCAGATGGTGGGAGAAGCAGCATACCCACTTCTAAAATCCTTGGTCCAGAAGTGAAACATCCTTTTCTCATATGCCACTGGTGAGAATAACTCACATGGCAGCATCCAATTACAAGAGAGCCTAGGAAAGTAGTCTAGCCTTAAGGCCAGAAGAAGAATAAAGAGGATGTTGGTAAAAACTCATCCAGTTTCTCTCACGTACTGTTTGTGAAAGTGATAGTGGAAATAAAAAGTATGTAGACGATATGTTTAAACTTTCTGTTATATGTACATTTAAAAAAATAAATTAAATGCAATTAATTGGAATCAATGGTCATGCAATTAGTACCCAATTCTGTCACAGCTAGTAAGCATTGTTTATTATATAGGTTTCATGTAACTTGTTGCGTTTATGCTACACATTATTCTTTTTACCTGTCTAAAAAAGCAAACTGTAGAATATGAAAGTTATATAAGCACATAGTTGATGATTCTTGTGCTTCCACACAAATGTATAAGTATCAATTCTCACAAGATATATTTTGTAAAAGGCTACATTAATCAGCCTTTATCTATGCATTTATATGAGATTACTGTAATATGTAGCAATTTGACAAGTAGTCGCTGGGATTTCAATTTATAACTAAGGAATCTTAGTGTTCTAGAGGAGCAAAAATTTAGTTATTTTTTGAAGTCAAAGTGTAATAAGAGAAGACAAGTTTCAGAGAATTTTATTATGTATCATTCAGTGTCTAACATCAAATCTAAGAGCAATATGAGGGCACTGAAAACAAATAAATTAGAACAGTGACACCTTATGAAATAACTTTTTCTCCTTTTTAAAGGAAAAATAACATTTCATGGGAAAAATCTATGTTCCTCTTTAGACTACTATGAGGTAAAATATTAAAGAAATATTCTAAATGTATTTAGCAGTTGTTTTTATCTAGAGAGGAGATTTATTCTAACACAAAGCCCCATAATAAAGATTTTAAGTTTTGCTTCTGCTCCAATTCAGAGAACCATGCTTTGGAATTAAAGAATTATGGAATTTTATGCTGGGAGTTTTAATATAACTCCAATCTTACAGATGAGTCCTCAGTAGTACTAATTCCTGGGTTTTCTAGCTCAAGTACCTGAAGAAACTAGGCAGGTACAGCTTGACTTTTGATATCTACTTTTTGACTTTTCCTATTAAATATAAATCTTCCAGAACTTGACTCAGACTTATTTATGATTACCTATCTACTTTGATCATTGGTATCACTGATACTAATCCAGTTATTTCTTTGAATCAATTGGCAACACAAATAAACTGCATGAAGTTGAGATCAGTGATCACTGCTGTTCTTTGCATGAGAAATCATCGGAAAAAATAATCACCAATGTGAAAATGAGCTTTTCCTTAGTGTTCACCATTTAAAGACATGTGCAAGCAGTTATGGATAGTAAATTAAACGATGAAAATAACTGATATGGGTAATCCTCATTTTAGATAGTTTAAAGATTCACAGAGCAATGAAGAATACAAATGTATGCTTTAGAAAGAATATGAATAGAAGACAGCATCTTCAATACTAAGAATAATTTAATAATAAGTTCTAGATAGTTAAAGTCATGTAGAAAACACTCTTCAAAATGACAGTTACGTGTAATGTCTTTAGCAATTGAGTATTATATTCTGCTCAGTCTTAAATGGGGTGGACTCAAGTTCATAGCCCATGAATATGGAGGGTGAGATGTGGAAGGGAGTTCAAGACCATGTGGGGAAATGGCAAGTGTTTTGGTATTTATTACTGAGTGAAATATTATTCCAACACTTAGTAACTTAAAACAACAGTCATTTTCTTATTTATTATGGTATCAGTTGGTCAGGAATTTGGAAAGTGCTCACATGGGTAGTTCTGGCTTGGAATTCCTCATGTGGTTGTAGTGTGATGGTGGCTAGACCTGGAAGAGGGGAGGTGTAGGCAGCTAAAGCATCTGGGGCTGACAGGGGAGATCTCTTTTTCCCTCTTTAATCCCATGGCTTCCTTTTGTAATATTGCTAAATAGAATGATTTGGGCTTCCTCACAACATGGCAGCCTAAGGGCAGTCAGATATCACACCAAAGTCAAAAGAAGTAGTGAACAAGGCAGAAGCTCCTTCACTTTTTATGACCTAACTTTTAAGGTCACATAGTGTCAATTCCACCATAACTCTATCATTGGATGACAGTCACAAGCCAACTTGGTTTCACGGGGAAGAAATATAGACCCCCCACCTCTCAATGGGAGAAGCATCAAAAATCACATGGTAAGAAGAGTATTTTTGAAGCCATTTTTGGCAAATACAGTCAACCACACCATCTACCTTTGTGAGATGTACAGTTGCTATTAAAACTATTCAGTTATATTAGATGAATAAATTTGTGGTTTGCAAAATATAGGCAAATGTTTTACATTTAAAATGTTTTAAGAATAGATTAGTAACTGGTAAGTAAAATGTTTGTTAGACATGGGCAGAATTCATGGGGATTGCTAAGTATAAAATAAACAATAGACAGAATAAGATGGAAAGATCAGAGATACTTAATACTCATGAAACATCTGGGTACCATATATTTATAATATGTAAATATATGTAAGAACAAATATACAAGAGTCTCTAAGTATTCAGGATACACAAGATACACATGAAAATTATCATTCATTAAGTCTTTATTTGGCCACCCATTGGTGACTTCAGTTATCACCCTATATGTCTTCTGCCCAAGTAACACATATAAAATCCATAGCTGTCCATTAGGCTAATAGGAGAGCTAGAAATATTGGCCAGGTGTATTTGTCCCTGCATCTCTCTAGTAAAACAAGTGTGTGTCATTTACCCAGAGCATCTTCTGCCTTTTTACCCCCAGCTCAAACTTTAACTCTGGTCTTTGTAAACACATCATCAGTGAGGACGGTTGATATGGCAGAAAGAGGAACAGGACATTTGAACATAGATTACCCCAGCATTCAGATAGTGTGATCCTTCCCCACTGCACCTTATCCCATCTGTGTTAACATATCTTATCTCTTTTCCCTTGTTTCTGTGTGTTTTTAATAGACTTGATAAAATGAGTGATTTGACTATTTTCATTTGTTTTGTGAGCTTTTCAATTCCATGGCCTCTGATATACCTTGCTGGTAAAGTACTTTGAGGCTCCCATTGCCTCAAGGTGATGTCCCATATGACACTTTATCTTGGGAAGTGGGAAGGGAAATTTTGGGTCCTTTATAACCCCAAATATTTTTTCCAGTGTTATCTCTCTGGATTGGGCTCACAACAAAAATAAAGAAACAAAAAACAGCAACAACAACAAAAAACCCTGATACTAACCAAGTGCCAGCCTACTGGATGTTCTCTGAAATCTTATTCAGCCACAGAATGCAAAATCATCTCACAGATATGTATGTTGTGGCAGACAACTATCATCAAATAATGCCAAACTGTAACTGGGTCCAGGTTAGGTTTGTATAGGGAAACCGTAACTGGACTCCTGACAAGCTGGTGTTAAAGTCTCATTAGGATCCTTTGAGTAATCTTCAAATTATGAAAACTGGCATATTATATAATTAAATTTATTTTAGTAATCATTTTAACATGGTTAGTAAATATTTGTTGTGGTGTACATCAGTGTTTTATTTTCATTTAATTTCCCAATGAATTTTAGAGTTTTGGGGTTGTAAAATGGGTCTTTGGGTATTGAAACTTATTTTATAGTATTATACATTTGTAAATAAGTGTTTTATATTCATATTTTAGGTGTCCATGCATCATCTAGGAACCAGCTGTGTAGGGAGTCAGGAGTCACACAGTATGACAAACAGATTTAATGAAGGTGATATAGGAGCACAGAAAAGAACCATCTAATCTACTTATGGGAGATCAGAGCTGAGGATGAGAAGTGTTTTCTAAATAAGTCTGTGAATAAATAGTGTGAAATGTAAACAGCAAAGGCAAATAACCAGAGGCAGATAATCTATAGCTTGCATAGGAAACAGGGGAAAGTGCCCATTTGGCTACATGAAAGAACATGTAAATCTTGTTAGAGCTTAAAATTTATTGAGGGAATAGAAGCCTAGGAAAGTTTTTAAATCAAGAAAAGTTAGAGCACATTTTGGAAGGGACAGGGATAAAAATTGGGAACTAGAAAGAAAGCAATAGGTAAGATATGAAGATTGAACCATCCTTCAGTGGATACGAAGCAGGCAGGAGTGCATTTCAGTGAAAACAGAATGAATTCACTTTTGATCATGTTGAATTTTGTTATCTGACTGTGAGCCATCCAATTAGAGATATTCAAAAGGAGTTGGAAATGCTAATCTATCAAATGAGAAATCTGGGCCTATGATAAATGTTTGGAAATCATTAGTGACATTTGAAACAATGGAAGTGAACAATATTGACAATGAAGAGAGTATAGAATTAGACAAGATGGGGGTAGAGTCACAGACCTCAATTAACACAAATATTTAAGAAATAATTCTAACAAGAAATATGCAGAGACAAGAGAGGAAAATAGGAGGGTATATGTCACGGATACCAGGGAAAGAGAACAAGCATTTGAAGGAAGAGGTGAGTGGTGACTAGTGTCAGATATTCCTGGAAATCAAGTATGATAAAAATTGGAAAATATTTTGTAGATTTAGCAATAGACATTACTAGAATATTTAGCAAGGGAAGTTTCACTGAAGTGATAATTGCAGAAAACAAATCACAATGGCTTAAGAAGATTACAGGTAGAAATAGTAGCTATCCATGAAATGTGGCTACTAATGGTGTGAAAGAGATGGAAGCAAGCTGAAAAGATATAATAAGAGTTCTTGTCTTGGGAGTCAGTAGTGCTCTAGGTGGTCATTAGGTGGGCATTAGAAAATTCCAGAATCCCCCGAAATTGTATGCAAACTTTGAAGTATATTCATAAGTGCTTTTCTTTGAGATGAATATTTATAGCATGAGATTCTTAAGGCAATCAGAGATCAAAATATTAGTAATCAGAGCTGTATATGAGGTATTAGATACCCATTAGTTTTATACACTATTTGTATAATCTTTATAACTTGCATAGACCTGAGTTTATATACAGTGACAATATATTATTGTGACTGGTTTTGTTTGGGACAGGAAAACACATCTCGTTACTTTATTATAATGCATATTGTGGTATATTTTATTACTGTTTGCTATTATTCACAATATTCCCTGAAGAAGATTATAAATCGCCACCTATTGCAATGCTCATTTCACTGCCCTTTGTGGAAGGAGTATGTGTCCCTTCCATATTGACATAGACCTTGTCATGTTACTTGTTTCTGTTCATGGAATGTGAGCAGAAGTGGCCATGCCAAGACCTAACAGAAATGTGAAGAATCATCACAATTTGCTGTGGCTTTTTTCCCTCTGCCACAGATCCACAATAGTTGCTATTCCTTCAGCCTGACTAGTACATAAGGATACTCTTCAAAACCGTATCTTTTCTAATATGTTCACATATCACTATTCTTTGGATATTGTTGCCATTTTCAGGTTTTTCCCCCTTTTCCATTATATATAAGCAATGAAAAAGAAGGACTGCATCAAGAATATTTTTTTTCCTCAGAACAAGTATATATTGAATGATGACAGTATATTGCTTAATATTAACTATGCAGGAAGAAAACTGGGGCCTCACTCCTTGGGTCCCTAAGGGGGAAATAAGACAAAACCACAATGGACTTAAGAATGAAAAAGTAAAATTATAAGCCAGTGAAATTTTATGCAAATCAAATGAGTAATGTCTCAAATTAAGTGAATATGAACTTGGTTTTAAATGTTCTTTGTGTTTTACATTAGGAGGGAAAAGTATGAGTAAATGGCTTGAACAAATATACAGACTTTATTTGGAGCATGAGAGAAGCAGAGAAAAAGGGTTAAATGATGAGAAGGATCATCTGACTGAGAGATGACCTGCATACAGAGGAGTGAGACATCTAAATTATCAGACATGAGATTATTAGCTTGCTCAAATAGGTGACCCTAAAATTTTAGTGATTAAGAAACCAAAGGACATTTAGAGTAAAGATCTTTTGGCATTATGTTAATTTTATATGGAAATAAATAACAGGGAGAGGAAGAACAAGAAGTTAAATTAGAAATCCAAGATGATACTTGATGCTTGGTTGGGAATTAAGATTATAGGGATTGGCAGTGTTAATCCAAGTAGCCAGAAGCATTTTTCTGCTCAGATAATTTTTTGCTGCTCTTATTAATTTTATCTGTAAATTTCATTTCTTTCATCCTATATATGCTTTATTAAGCATCTATGATATGCCAGACAATGTTATAGATGCTGAGAATGTAGCAGTGAATAAACAAAAGAAAACAAAACAAACCTGTGCTCATGGAATTTACATTCTAGTATTCATTCGTTCATTCCAGAATATTTATTACAGATCTTCTTTTCATCAGACAATTCATCAGTATTATGGTTATAAATATCAGTTATTGTATGGTACTTTTCAAACCATAGACCCATAATGTGTGTGCATGTTTGTGTGTGGAGAGAGAGAGAGAGAAACTTTTGACCCTAGAAGCATGTCACAAATATCTTACTTTTAAAATGCAGAAGACCTGAATATGTATTTTTCAAAAGTAGGCAGACAGATGGCCAATAGGCACATGGAAAGATGTTCAACATCACTAATCACCAGGGAAATGCAAATCAAAACCACAGGATATTACCTCACATCTGTCTGAATGGCTCTCATCAAAAATACAACAAATAATAAGTGTTGGCAAGGATGTGGAGAAAAGGGAACCTAGTGCACTGTTGATGGGAATGTAAATTGTTGCAGCCATTATGGAAAACAGTATGGAGGTTCCTCAAAAAATTAAAAATAAAACTACCAGGTGATCCAGAAATTCCTCTCCTGGGTTCATATCTAAAGAAAAATAAAACACTAATTTAAAAAGATATATGAATCCCAGTGTTTATTGCAGCATTATTTATAATAACCAAGATATGGAAGCAACCTAAGTGTCCATCAAGAGATGAAAGAATAAAGAAGAAGCCATATACGTATATATGATGAAATACTACTCAGCCATAAAAATGAAATTTTGCCATTTGCAACAACATGGATGGGCCTGGAGGGTGTTATGCTTAGTGAAATAGGTCACATAAAGAAAGCCAAATATCATATGTTTTCACTTATATGTGGAATGTGAAAAATAAAGCAAACAAATGAATATAACAAAACAGAAACAGACTCACAGATACAGTGAGAGAGGAAAGCAGGGAGGGGCAAGATAAGGGTAGGGGATTAAGAGTAACAAACTACTATGTATAAAAAAAATAAGAAACAAGGATGTAATGTGCAGCACAGGGAATATAGCCAACATTTTATAACTTCATATGCAGTATAATATATATTGAATCACTATGTTATTTCAAGTGAAACTAATATAATATTGTAAATCAACTACTTCAATAAAAAAATATACTTCACTTCTATATTCCTATTAAGTTACAGAGAAGCTTAAATACAAAATGTACTTCTTTACAAAACTGTTCTTTATTTCCTCATTGCATTTGTTTTTTATCATGTGTGGTTTTTATGACTATAAAGATACTTCCAGGTTATAATAAAGTTGACAAATTTGGAATAATATTTGCAAATTTTAAAAAACATGAAACTGTATTAGTGATTTCTAAACCCCTTCAGAACCTAAGGGCAATCAGTTTTAAAGATATAGCAAAAAATACAATTCTCCTTTAATTAATTTCTGTTGAATTGGGTTTCAGTATTCTAATTAAATAAGTCAAAAAAAAAAAAAACAGAAAAAGTCAAAGAAAACAGAAAAAATATTCGTTGCTCTCTAAATATAAATGCATTAATTGATTGAATATTTTAAATATTGTAAGTAATAATTCTATAAATTTGCCTAAGCAAATTATCAGGAATAAATCTTATAATCTCTCCCTTCAAACCTCTGTTTCTTTATAATATAGAACTCTGTAATAAGATACTTATTAAAACACCATAAAAATTACCTGCAATTAAAACTTAAGCATCATTTATTAGAAACTTTTAGACTGATTTTTTATTTCACTTTAAAGTTATTAAGGTCACAAATAAAAATTATTGAGTATTTTCAAATTTAACACTGAAATTTTTTGAGATTAATTGAATATATCTGTAAAGCAGATTCTGCTTTAGTGAGATCATTTGATATATTTTTAAAATTTATTATCAATTAAGTATAGCACATTCAATTTGAAATGAATTGGCCTTGAAAATGGCAAATTTAGATATCAATCTATGCCTTCGTCTAATAATTACAATTAAATTTACAATGAAATTCCTGAAGATCATGTGCCTCTTAGTACAACTTACTGAGCTCCTACATCTCACTATGAGATATTTAAAAAGTAAAGAAAAAAAATGATATTATGCAAAGTGATTGAATAAACATGTGAACATCACGTCAAGACACTCTTCATATGTTTCTCCTTTGCCTCAAACTTAATGTAGCCAAAACTAAATTTTTTCTTTCCTTTTTATTCCTAACTCCTCTCGGTGTCCCTTTTCTCTGTATGACATATCCATCCTCCCAATAACTAAGGTTCATAATTTTGGAATCTCCATTTAATTCTAAATTTTGATCCCATACCTAATATGATACTAAGATTTGTTGAGATTTAACTACAAAACATTCCTGTTTTTCTTTCTCTTTTTACCATTGTGACTCAATATTACACTCCACATTATTGTAGAAGTCATCTGAGTTGTTTTTAATAATTTTGAAGGAGTTCAGCAAGTATAGGAGGAAGTCAGGATATAAAGAGAGTCTTGGAACTAAAAGCAGGCAGGGAGATGTACCACTGAGATATACTGATAAATTATACACAAATATTTCAGCAGGCAGAGCATCTGAATCATCATGTCTATACATAATAGGTCACAATCCAGCAGTCAAGTAGGGGCAAGTAGAATGCCTGGCAGCATGTGGGCTTTACTCATAAATAGGTAGAAGCAGAATTTCAGCCCATGAGAGGCTGAAAGAGCAAGGGAGGACATCTGCCCTAAGTAAGGAAATAAAATATAGTACTAAAAGCATCATCTCAGCAGACTGCCTGGTTTCAAGTCCTCTCATATGACAGCTGACCTTAGGCAAATTATTTAGATTTTCTTGTTTCCCATTTCATTATGTATAAAATTGGGATAAAATAGTATCTATATCATAGGATAAAGGAGATCATTTATATACAGAGCTAAATAAATGCCAGCTATTCTTAGCACCAGTAATTCCAGACCTGAGAAATCGGGCAAAACCTAGTATTTGAAGCTGAGATAAGAATTAGAGGTCACACACAGTAGAGCAAATTTGTACAAGCAGATAAAAGTCAGGGGTGGTCTTGATAGATAAACATACCTTGCTTTACCCTCTCAATTTTGAGGCTTCATCTAAAAAATACAAAACTAAATTATATAGAATTTATGTTATCATTTAAGCCACCAATATACCATTTAGTTTATTAATGAATTTATAAAATACTTTTTAATATAGTTATTGTCATTGTCTTTGTATCAGAATATAAGCATTTGAACAGTATGGAGGTTTCTTAAGAAACTAAAAATAGAGTTACCATGTGATCCCACTCCTGGGCATATATCCGGAAAAGATGAAAACCCTAACTTGAAAATATACATGCACCCCAATGTTCATAGCAGCACTCTTTACAATAGCTAAGACATGGAAGCAAACTAAGCGTTCATCAACAAATGAATGGATAAAGAAAATGTGGTATATAGTATATGCCATGGAATACTACTCAGCCATAAAAAGAATGAAATAATGCTATTTGCACAACATGGAAGGACCTAGAGATTGTCCC